>NC_136504.1:20334333-20414333 GCF_053919585.1 Euprymna scolopes | reverse complement strand
ATTACAACGCAAATAATTTGTAAAATAAACAAACATTTGTTTATTTAAAATTATTATTTGGACGAGATACGTCTTCCTCAAAATATTTTTTTTATTATTCCGGTGCCATAATGATGAAACGAAAAGAATTTTGGCATTAAAAAAGTTCGTGTGTTGTTTTCAACGGTGACATTTTATTAATGCCTGGGAGAGAACGCGATGGCACGCGTGGTATGAAATAGATAGGTTGTGTTCTCCGTTATATAAGCGTTATTTAAACAAAATTAGACTTAAAGGGCTACTATGTGGGACGATACCACACAAAGGCACTCTGTAGGGATTTGAACAGCGAGATATCTGCTCTTATTACATTTAAACTCCTGCACGTTAGTACAGACAGAGAAACAGGGACGGATGAAGTCTAGCAGTTCTAGAGAATTCAATATTAGAGTAGAAAACTTCCCGGTATCTAGTGACTTCTAAAATAATGGGTGGGATTTTGCTATTTGTCAGGTTAGTCGGGGTATTTAGGTCAGGAGGGTACAAGTTCTACGACTTCGTCATATCACATTCCATTAAAATACTTGTAAAACAGGCACCGGGATGCAACATTGCGGCAATAGAATAGGTGTTGTATCTGCGGGGTCTATTAGATTGAAGACTCTTTTTCGGACCCTGTCTAAAAGTAAGAGGCTAGTGGTAGATGCACCAGCCAGATGTGACATGTAACATTTCTGTATCCAGAATAAAGTCAATCCAATCGATAAAGTGTTGACTTTCATGATTTTTTTTTTTACAAGGTAGTCACCACTTACCAAGGCTCGGAAGCCACTCGGGGATAAGGGATATTGCGTGTACAGTAATCAATGGGATAGTATCGTAGTAACCGTTAGTATTGGGGATTTTATGAAGTATCTTACTTAAGGGGCCGGTTTATCAGGAATTTGTTTATGTTGGACTTGAAGACATCCAGGTTGTAGTCAGGTGGGAAACAGGCAAACGGAAGAGAGTTCCACAGGCGTGCACTTCTAAGAAAGAAGCTTTGTTCATGGATTAACAAGATTCAAGCTCGTGTCTTAATTGTGCCTCATGCAAGACAGAAATTTTTAGAAGCGTTGCCACAGTCATGTTATAATTCACTTTTGCTATTCAGGAGTATATAATTATGTATATTTGTTACCGACTCGAGAAAATAAAAAATGTCTCCAAAAATTCGTTGTCTTGGTAATTCATTATAATGCAGCTTCCTGTTCGAGTAGCTTCTTTACAAAAACTGCAGGCTTCTGGAACTCTTTCCCTGCTTACGGTTTTCCTCCCACCTATAGCTTTGCTTTTTTTTCAAGACTAAAGCTAATAGACATAGGTCTTTGTAATACTCATTTTAAGTTCTTGTTAGCTTCTTACATTAAGCGGCTTCACACCTTGTCTGGGGCTATTTACAAAATAAATGTCACATGTCTGTTGTGTTTTTCGATTCACTCTGAATTATTGTTATGCTGACTAGATCAAGGAAACAATAATAAAAACGTCTAGAAGCCAACTTTAATGTTATTTGCAGTTGAAAAGAGTCATCAATCGACATACGATGTGTCTTCAATAAGTTTCCACACTTTTTCGTATAGACACTTTTATTGATAGTACACACATGAAATTCTAGTCCCTTTCGAAATGATCTCCTCCGGCTGCAATGCATTTGTTTTATCGTTCCAACGACTTTTGGAAGGTCCCATGGAAGTCTTCTTGTATGAGCGTATCAATGACTCTTGTCACAGCTTCTTTCACTGCCTCAATTGTTTCATAATGACAGCCTCTAAGGTTTTCCTTTAGATTAGGGAATAACCAAAAGTCACAGGAAGCAAGGTCTGGACTATAAGGAGGGTAGGAAAATATCTTAATGACTATCTTGGTCTAATCTTGGTCTAATCTTGGTCTAATCTTGGTCAAATCTTGGTCAAATCTTGGTCAAATCTTGGTCTAATCTTCTTTGGGCACATTGGAAAAAAACTTGGCGCAAATCTCTCGCGTCTTCAGCTCCTCGCGATTAACTGTGTGTACAGTTCCCACACTGACATCAAACTGTGCACTAATTTTCTCTATAGACACTCAGCGATTCTTACCCATAAAATTCTATATTTGGCCAATCAACTCTGTTGTTCTGACTTCCTTACGCCTCCCACATCTCTCATCATACCTCACAGACTGCCTGCCTTCCTTTACTTACTTATGCCACTCAAAAACTGGTGTTTGATTCATGTAAGATGGTCAAAAAACAGTCTGAAACATTCCATGCGTTTTTCTGGCATTTTTTCCAAGTTTAAAACAGAATTTTATTATATATCGTTTTTTTAAATGTCCTCAAGCCCAGATTGCATTTTTGAAATTCACCAGCTGTGACAATCAGGCTTTAGTGGGGTGCATTCCAATTCTTGCTGTAGCTGTTTATTTAAACCTGAAATCATAAAAATTGGTCAGTCATCTCATAAGATGTATAGCAATAACATACTGCATATTCAAGAGTCTACAACAATTTTAAATGTCTGTATGAAAAAAGTCTAGAAACTTATTGAAAGCACCTCGTCTGTGAAAGGCGATCACGTTGATGTTGGAAGCCGAGCACCAATGCTAATCCACAAATTCAACAAATATAACAAAGCCGTTCGTTGTGATCTGCGCCAACCAGATGATGATAAATCGAAACTAGTATTCAAAATTGTATGAAGAAATAAAATACTGTAGTACAAATCACACCTAACCTTTTCTGAATTACATGCCTCCAGATTTGATCCCCTGAAAATATTTGAGTACTTTTCCCTTTTTATCTGAACAAAGATTTTTTGAAAAAAGTATCCCATCCTTCTTTCTTCACTTTCCACAATCTTCTTGATATTGGGGCCATGTTCGGAAGTAATTCATGATACAAAAACATTCGTATGGCATATCTTATGTGGATTAATATGGCAAATACCCTCACATTCTATCCGAAAAAAGACGTGAACAAAGTTTTCCATTAATCATAAAATAGAGTCGAATTTCCGAGAATTTTTAGAAATAACAAACACAAAGGAGGAACAAGTGTATTAAACAGAAATTGTTAACGTATGCTATTTCCTCTCTTTTCCTTTTCATTTCTTACTCTTCTGTACAAAGTGGAAATGGGATGCACTTACATAATTCTGTATTATTATCTATAATATATCTATTATCTATATTATAAATCAGTCTGTATTATTTCTACACAAATCCAATATGAGTATATGTACGTCTTCTCTGTTTGTCTGTCTATCTGTCTTTCTATCTTATGAGACAATAAAAAACAAATTCATGCACAAACATCAAATACATTTTTAGGACAAAGCTTCACTATGAATTTGATAGTTAACTCCGAATTGATTTGAAATATTGCGATACTTATACCAGGCCTGGCAAATATGCAGCTAGGGTCCACAACTGGAGGCAGACTCGTGAAGATCAAAATTACGACAAAATAATAATAATTGAGAAATGTTTTAATAAGGAATTTATCAGTAATTTCCAGTAATTAGTTAAACGGCTCCGTTCAGTTTTGTCAGACTATGGATAACCACTGAAGAGTGCCTGCGCGGGAAATTATTATAGCAAGAGTTACACAATCACTAACCACACCTCTTGCAAGTATATATAAGTTCAGTACGACTGAAAACAATGCTGAGATAAGTGAAGAGCACATACTGCGCCTACCGTTCCCAAATAGTCACTTATATGGTACTGGCTAGGCTCATCGTTGCTGAACTTTGGTGATCTTGCGAGAATCGGTGTGTCAACGTGAATTGTGCAGTAATTAGTTAATGAGCTACTATACATATTATTAGGAAGCGGCTTATAATTGTTGGTTTATTTTCATAAAATCAAATCATCAGGTAAACCATTGCATGTTTATTGTTACCTGTTTTAGGATAAGTATGAAAAGTGACAATGGAGGACAAGTATTAAAATGACAACGGACAACAAGCATGAAAAATGACAATCGAAGACAAGTATGAAAATGACAACAGAGGACAAGTATGAAAAATGGCAACTCGACGGTAAAACAAGTATGAAAAGTGACAACGAAAGCAAGAATAAGAATGACAAGGGAAGACAAGTATGAAAAATGACAATGGAAAAATAGAATGAAAAGTGATAACAGAAAACAATGATGAAAAATTACAAAAGAAGACAAGTATGAAAATTGACAAAAGAAGACAAGTATGGAAATAACAACAGAAGACAAGTATGAAAATGACAACAGAAGACAAGTATGGAAATTGACAACAGAAGACAAGTATGAAAATGACAACAGAAGACAAGTATGAAAATGACAACAGAAGACAAGTATGGAAATAACAACAGAAGATAAGTATGGACATAACAACAGAAGGCAAGTATGAAAATGACAACAGAAGACAAGTATGGAAATGACAACAGAAGACAAGTATGAAAATTGACAACAGAAGACTAGTTTGAAAATGACAACAGAAGACAAGTATGAAAATTGACAACAGAAGACAAGTACGAAAATGACAACAGAAGACAAGTATAAAAATTGACAACGGAAGACAAATATGAAAATAACAACAGAAGACAAGTTTGAAAATGACAACAGAAGGCAAGTATGAAAATTGACAACAGAACACAAGTATGAAAATAACAACAGAAGACAAGTATGGAAATGACAACAGAAGACAAGTATGAAAATTGACAACAGAAGACAAGTATGAAAATTGACAACGGAAGACAAGTATGGAAATAACAACAGAAGACAAGTATGAAAATGACAACAGAAGACAAGTATAAAAATTGACAACGGAAGACAAGTATGAAAATGACAACAGAAGACAAGTATGAAAAATGGCAACAGAAGACAAGTATGGAAATGACAACAGAAGAAAAGTATGAAAATTGACAACAGAAGACAAGTTTGAAAATGACAACAGAAGACAAGTATGAAAATTGACAACAGAAGACAAGTATGAAAATGACAACAGAAGACAAGTATAAAAATTGACAACGGAAGACAAATATGAAAATAACAACAGAAGACAAGTTTGAAAATGACAACAGAAGACAAGTATGGAAATTGACAACAGAAGACAAGTATGAAAATTGACAACAGAGCACAAGTATGAAAATGACAACAGAAGACAAGTATGGAAATGACAACAGAAGACAAGTATGAAAATGACAACGGAAGACAAATATGAAAATAACAACAGAAGACAAGTTTGAAAATGACAACAGAAGACAAGTATGAAAATTGACAACAGAGCACAAGTATGAAAATAACAACAGAAGACAAGTATGGAAATGACAACAGAACACAAGTATGAAAATGACAACAGAAGACAAGTATTAAAATTTACAACAGAAGACATGTATAAAAATGACAACAGAAGACAAGTATAAAAATTGACAACGGAAGACAAATATGAAAATAACAACAGAAGACAAGTTTGAAAATGACAACAGAAGACAAGTATGAAAATTGACAACAGAACACAAGTATGAAAATGACAACAGAAGACAAGTATGGAAATGACAACAGAAGACAAGTATGAAAATTGACAACAGAAGACAAGTATGAAAATTGACAACGGAAGACAAGTATGGAAATAACAACAGAAGACAAGTATGAAAATGACAACAGAAGACAAGTATAAAAATTGACAACAGAAGACAAGTATGAAAATAACAACAGAAGACAAGTTTGAAAATGACAACAGAAGACAAGTATGAAAAATGGCAACAGAAGACAAGTATGAAAAATGGTTACAGAAGACAAGTATAAAAATTGACAACGGAAGACAAGTATGAAAATGACAACAGAAGACAAGTATGAAAAATGGCAACAGAAGACAAGTATGGAAATGACAATAGAAGACAAGTATGAAAATTGACAACAGAAGACAAGTTTGAAAATGACAACAGAAGACAAGTATGGAAATGAGAGCAGAAGACAAGTATGAAAAATGAGAACGGAAGATAAGTATTGGGCGTTAATTATCTGTCATTGTTGTTTTTCTGAGGGTGGAGTTTTATAGAAACAATGGACGTAGGTGTATTCATTTCCAATCAACACCGGATGTGTCTGCTTACAATCTAATAATTGACGTTGCTTTCCTTTTGATACTATTGAATAAATATTAAATCAAACGATTTACATTAAATTTTCCAGCGTCATAAATTTTGTGATTAACAAAACTAATGTTTTCTGCAGCTGGTTGGTTTCTTTTGAGCTAGAATGGATTCCATATTGTTCGTCATAAATTAAAACAGTCTGCCTTTTAAATTAACCAAGTCCGAAAAGTAAGAATGAAATACCATTTGTAAGTTTCCTTTATTTCATCTGTCACATACAATTTTTATTTTCTGAATTTGCACAAATGGCGCATTCCTTTTTTTATATCATCTTTGTATATAAATAAAACTAAATATAGTCAAAATTTGGACCTTCACGCCTAGTATCTGTGTTTAAAATTCATTGAACAAAACAAGCAAACCAAAAGAAAATTTATAATGATTGGTTAATTAGTTTAAAATAGAATTTTGTATATACATATATTTAAAGGTTAATGCTTTCACCTGCCAATTTGATATAATTGATTAGACTAAAGATTATTAAAGATAATTGATTAGATAAAGATTAGCCTATTCACTGATGGATTGGAAGACCGGGGTTCAAGTCTCGGTCTGGTTATAGTAAACAGTCGAAAATTATAGTTAATGCCTTCTTACTTAATACTTAGCATTATAAGGATCAAGGGTAATTGGAGTAATCCTGGAAAAGGAGTGGCACTTTCCCCTATATCTTTGATGTAGTAGACAATGCAAAGGGAGCCCTCGAGTCGCTCTCAACTATGATTGACCACTTTACTTTTTATGTCTAAATTCAAAATGTTCGTTTAATTAGTTTAGGAGTGAATTCCATCCATATGAATATTTGAAGGTTACGTTTTATGGGTGTTTTGTTTTAGTGGCACTATCTACACGTTTCGCTAGGGATATATTGAGTGATGTGTTAGATGCGTGTGTATATTATCTTCAGAAATACCTGTGATGGGACGATAATAAAAACAATGCATATTCATCATCTTCCGTTTCGATAAAGGGAAGTTAGTGAGTTTTGAATGGTTAACTATTAAAAACTATTTTTAAAGCATTATTATT
Organism: Euprymna scolopes; assembly: GCF_053919585.1. NCBI lineage: Eukaryota > Metazoa > Mollusca > Cephalopoda > Sepiida > Sepiolidae > Euprymna > Euprymna scolopes. The sequence continues at coordinate 20,407,172 of NC_136504.1, read as the reverse complement.
AGTGTTTGGACGATAAAATCAAAAAAATCGGAACATTCTGGAGTATCAGAATCGGAACCGGAACCGGAAACGGAAAGGTTTTGCGTATTTTCCGAAGCCGAAAACGATTCTTTTTATTGTTTTTTTTTCTTTCTTTTTTGTTTAAAAATTCTATTTTTCACCACTCGTATTATTGATGAGATAATAAATATTTATTGACATTAAACCACCAGTAAGACTAAAATCTATAATTCAGGGGTCACAATTGCACAAATATATATGGTATGGGATTTTGCCGTAATCCGACCTCTCCTCCCCCAATAACAAATCTCTATTTAGAAATTATAAAAAAACCCTCAGAATCGGAATCGGTAATTGTATCGAAATTTGTAACTCTATCAGAATCTGAAATGTAGAACAGAATTGGCAATTGTATCGGAATCGGGAAAAATATTGGAATCGTCTCGTCACTAATTATCATCCAATTAAAATATGATAAAACAACAAATATTTATATTTTTAAAAGCCGAGTTAATAAGTGCAGTGGGCCTGGAACGGTCACTAAGGAAAACACGGGCACGGAGATGAGTCAGAAAAGGTCAAATATACTCAAACAAAAAAAAACAACATACACAAAGAAACACCTGTCGTAGTAATTACCGCCAAGATGGCGGACTACGAATGTATATTATATACTTTATACAGTTTGGAAGAGTTCATGTTTAGTGCATGGGAAAGTCCCCACAACAATAAGTAAAATAATTTTTTTCAAAATATAAAGCTAACTTATAATTTAAAAACAAAGCAACAATTTTCATCGTTAGGATTCTTCAGTTTCGCGTGAAGCTAAAGTGCACAACTCTGCCGAAAATTTGAGGGGAGGCGCAGCTTTTTAGGCGATTGATAGGCTCTAATGTGCCTAACTCTTACCACATACACATATTTAAAACTGGTTTTAGGTATTTTACTGAATAAATAGGGAGCTTGAATTTAAAAAGGTCTTACCTAATAACGTCTTATAAGTACCTAATTATATGTCATTGACGAAGAAGAGGTGAACAAGGTATTCGGCACTGGGTGATTTTTATTTATTTATTTGTTTATTATTATTATTATTATTATTATTATTATTATTATTATTATTATTGTAGTATTGTTGTAGTAGTAGTGTTGTTGTTGTTCTTGTTTTTGTTGATGATGATGTAAGTGTCTAGGTTTTCTTTCTTCAAAAAGCGTCTTACACGTAGTCGTTGTGTATATAGTTAATGATGTCATCAGACAACTTATCAGAGACAAATAGGTACTAAAGATAATAATACATAGATAGATGGAATAAAGAAAAAAGAAATCTTCTCGGAAAGAGAACATAAATTCCAAAAAAATTAACAACACCTACTAAAAAATGATATTCGAGTAAATATCCTTTTCCTGAACATATGAGAGAAATATACCACAGCGCCTTCTTGAATATATTTCGATTTATATATATATATATATATATATATATATATATATATATATATATATATATATATATGTATATATATATATATATATATCTTAGTAATAAGACGATTCTCAATATTTTTTCTTGGTTCCGATGCAATTATCGATTCCGTACAAAATTCCCGATTCCGATACAATTACCAATTCTGATTCCGATTCTTTATAAATCTCTAAATATTTAAATATTAAATTGTTATTTTTCCCGATTACCGTAAAAACACATGTTAAATGTGCATATATTTTCTCAAGTGTAAAAACACTTGTGAGGGGGTGAGTGATCTATAGATTTAACTTTATTGGTTGTTTAAAATCAATAAATATTTATTATGTTATCATTACTACTAGCAGTGGAAGAATTTGTATTAAATAAAATCAAAAAGATAATTAAGGAAACGTTTTTGGCATCGAAAAATATGCACATATTTTTCCGATTCCGATACCGATTCCAATATCCCGAAAAGTTTCGATGTAACCGCTTCCCGATTCAGATTCTCAATAATCGTCCCAACACTAATATATATATATCTATATATATATATATATATATATATATATATATATATATACACACACACACACACATATATATATGTGTGTGCGCATATATATATATATATATATATATATATATAAAGTTTACACCTGCATGTTAAAAATCCAAACTTGTTAAGAATAGAGCTGTGTAATATGTAAAAATATGTTTATTCAAATAAATATTTTTGGACTACACATTTGCAAAACATGTTCCAGTCACAACTACATATATGGATTTTATCAAGGGTAACATTAGACAGTAATCTTGTCTCAGTCCATCAAATGAAGCCATAAAGAAAAAACATTGGCTTTAAAGATATCCCGATACCGTATTTACCTTTCAAGGGAGTTAAACACATAGTCAGGAGTTACATTCTAGACTATGAAAAGAAATTAACAATAAAATAGATGGATAATGTAGCCACCACCAGAAAATGAAAAAAAAGTCAGAGATACGGAAGTTAGCAGTGATGAGGGCATAATATTGATTCAGGTCAAAGCGAAAACTTAAGCCAATAAACAAGTGCCAAGTTAAAATAATACTAATACCTCCGCTGCTATAGCTTAACCACATGAAATCCTTCTTCCTCTTCTCCCAAGCCCCACCACCGCTATTCTATTTCTTCATCAAACCTCCCTTCAAAACCTCTACAGTTCACATTCACAAAGTATACAACTTACTTTCTTTCAAAAGCGGAAACTACACACGAATATCTTATAAAAAAAACGAATGTAATGTTGACTCTCTTTTCAATATCGCTCCTTTTTGGGGTCTGATGAAGTGGTCTCTTTAATTAGGATTCCACTGAAACATGTATGCACATATGTAACATATGTAACTAACAGTGTTTGTATAATTGAAAATCAAAATTATGTTATATAAACGTTTTGTCTTAATATGAAGACTTTCTCTGGATAATTATCTATATCTATATATCTATAAAAGTGAACGTGCCTGTGTGTCTGTATGACTGTGTACATTTCCCTAAGCAATAACTCTGTCAATTTAAAGTCTACAGACTCGAAATTTGATATACAGGGTACTGAGATTTAGGAAAAGCTTTTGTAATCCGTTTTCGGCCAGAAATTTGGCTGTTAAGGGGTCAAACTTCAACGATTTGACCTTTGAGAACTCTACCAAACTCCTCTACTAATTTTTGGTCTAAACACTTGAAACTTTAGATATAGATTACTTGGACATAGAGGTTCGCTTTTTTCGCCGATATTTTTGAAAGTCTTCCTCTCCTTTCGATTGTCTAGCCTTGATTAAAACCTGCGTCACCTCCGGTTTGGCGGTGGTCGTAACCGCAAAGACGGCAGGTTTTTCCCTCCGTTCTTTCCTCCTTCGCGGTACGGGTTCGAGTCTGCCTTCCTACTACCACTTTATTTTTTTTTGCTCAATACACACCTTTAAACACCCGGACAACGCCGGGCACCCCTGCTAATATCTATAAAAGTGAAAGTGTCTGTCTGTCTGTCTGTCTGTCTGTGTGTTTGTGTACATTTCCCTACACAATAACTCCGTCCACTTTCAGTCTACAAACTCGAAATCTGATATACAGGGTAGTGAGATTTGGGAAAAGCTTTGTAATCCGTTTTCGGACAGAAATTTGGCTGTTAAGGGGTCAAACTTCAACGATTTGACATTTGAGAACTCTACCAAACTCCTCTACCAAATTTTGTGTCTAAACACTTGAAATTTTAGATGTAGATAACTTGGACATAGATCTAACTTAATAACTTGATTTGAGCCTAAAAGAATAAATATTAAGGGGTCATAATAGGGGTCAACGTAAAAAAAAATTGACCTCTGCTGTCTCTAACAAATTACTAAAGACAATTTCTGATCTAAACATTTGAAATTTTACATAAAGGGTATTCAGAGATAGGGCAAGCTTTTTAATCGGTTTGGGTCGAAAATTTGAGCTACAAATATATAAATCTATGTATGTATGTCTGCATGTCTGCCTTAAACTTTCGACAGAGGCGACGGATTTTCACAAGATCTGTATCGTTTTGAAGCTTGACCATTCAGACGACAAATACGGAAAAATTGGCTAAAAGCATTAATTTCTTCGCCCTCAACTGGGCACTTTTCTACAAGGAGGGGTGGCTTTTTTCGCTTATACTTTTGAAAGTCATCCCCTGTTTTCGATTGTCTAGCCTTAATTTAAATCTGCGTCACTTCCGGTTTGGCGGTGGTTGTAACAGCAAAGACGTCACGTTTTTTTTCACCGTCTTTTCCTCCTTCGCAGTACGCGTTCGAGCCTTCCTTCTTACTACTAGGCAACGCCGAGCACCCATACTAGTATACATGTATATATATATATATATATATATATATATATATATATATATATATATATATATATATATATATATATATATATATATATATACACTAGTATACTAGGTTTGTATAGCCGGGGTCATATTGGGGATATATATAACAGTGAGAGGGGGATAGAAGAGAGAAGGGACATAACATTTTACAGTTCTGTGGAGTGTTTCTTCTTATAACACACTAATTAGAGGAGGGAGGGTGATCAGTTCTTATAACACAGAAGAGGGGACAGTCATTACTTACATATATTAGCGAGGAGGGAGAGAGGGGTACACATTACTTGGATGGGTTATACAATGTTCATTAATAACGATGAGTGGAAACAAACTTCATATAAGATAATTACACATCATCTTTGTTGTAGAAAGACGACACGAAGACGGCAGTTACAAAAATATGAGATGTTCTTTTATTCTATTTGACCGGTCGAAATGATGATCACATCCAGGAATTCAAAGTCGTTTCTACATGTTTAATGTTCTAACCCTTCGCTTCTAAAGGGACCCACTCTGACTGCCTTTGCTGACTGCTCTCTCTGCTCGACTGCCTCGATTTCCCTCTTCTTCGATTGAACTAGCTCCTATATTGAGAATTCATTTCTGCCATGACGTCATACGTGTGTGTGCCAACGTGATCGACCCACGTGGCCTAAACATGCGTGGCCTAAACATGCGTGGCACATGTTTCCAAACCATTTCTGCAGACAAAGAATTCTCACTCCTATTTTTTCCTAACCTATTTTTCAACATATTTAAATTGCATTGTTCATTATTTTCTAGCTGACCTTATTTTAATTCAGTTTTCATAAAAAGAATTGAACAATTAAAATTCCTTTTACAATAACATATCTAAACTATTTTATGTGAAACTGAACCATGCTAAATTCCATTTCTGAACCTTGCTTACAAAGTTCAAATCTCGGTCTATCTAATCTCATTTTCACTTATCTAATGTTTTTTCTTACTTACAAGAAAAGGGGAACCTTTCTTGTAACACTAGCATTGGTACCCAGTGTGCCTGGGTTGACATAAACACACCTGCTATAGTAATCATTTTCATCATAAACACAATAATTCCAAAAATAAAAGAACAGATAAAAACATGTAAATGTAATCGCCCCAAAAAAGAAGTATGTTATATTCTCTCCACCAGATATTTCGGCAGAAGGGATACAAAGAGAAGAAACTATTCTCCGGGTATTGAACACTGGAAAGAAATCTCCTCCTCCTCCTCCTCCTCCTCCTCCTCCCCAAAAAATAAATAATTAAAAATAAATAATTACAACTTTTGTTTCAATAAAAATAGCAGCAAATGCCCGTGCGATCACACAAAAAAAAAATAGCCAAGTAAGCAGAACCCCTAAAAAATGAAGATCTACCAAAAATTTATCCCCAAAACAATTAAATTAAATGTTTCATCATTTTATGTTTCTAATGTAATCCCACCACCAAATGTAATTTGTCATATTTTGGGGTTCGTTTTGTTTATGAAATTGTTAGGTGAAAATACAGAGTGGTCTCATAAAATTAATTAAATCTATCGTTATTTTTTGTTTTAAATTTACATTTGAAACATAAAAGATCGATAAACAAACAAAAAATTGTATTTGTCATATTTTACCCCCCCACCCCCCACCCTCGATCCCCAAACTTGAAAAAATGCTAGAGGTGGCATGTCTCGTTGAACACTTGGTGTCCAAAAAGTTAGTGCTCATTTTACGTCAAATTAATATGGAAAAGAGATCCCCCACTCTAAAATGTTAATTTTCTTTTTTTTCTTTCATATTATTTATAAAGGCTGTTTAAACGTATTAGACCCAAAAAAGTAGATATTCAGTTTATAGGGGGTAAACGATGCTGGATGACGTCGTAAAAATTTGCCCTTTTTTTTAATTAGAAAGTTAAGTTTGTAATCGATGAGATTAACGTGAAAAAAGAAAAAAAGTATAAATTGTGGTATTAAGGGGGCAGTAGATCATTATTTTTAGGTGTAAAACGACGCTGGTCACATCGTAAAAAATTACCGAATTCTGTATAGCCGTTTAAAGAATAATAATAAAAAAACAAATGAAATCTTTTCAGTTTTTCGTGTGTTTTTTTGTTTGTTTGTTTGAATATTTAAAAAATAGATAAAAGCCAAACAATAAAAGCCAAACATTTTTCTATCTATCCGGAAATATTTTTTCAAGCTAAAAATTTATTGAGATTACAAATTATCTTATTTGTGGATAGTTTTTTTTTGTTGTTGTTTATGTTCCGAAAGGGCAATAACTCTAAAAAAAATCGATGTTGGAATAATAATTCCAAATAAATTTAATGAAATATATTATCAGTATAATTATTGTTTAAAATTTATTAAATAACAATTTTAAATAGAACACTTATAACAATTCTTTCGCTAGAAACATTAACTAAGATATCGCTATTTAATAAAATTGATTTTGTCAAATGTAATATACAAATGAGATGATCTCTTCATTGTATATAGTTTTCAAGAATCATACCATATATTGAAATAAATGAGAGAATTAAGTAAGAAAACTTTTGTATATATTAATCAAATTGTGAACTAACACACAGGAATACGAATTTATATATATATATATATATATATATATATATATATATATACTAGCAGTGTTATCCGGCTTTAACCAATCTATTAGAAAAAGCAAAATAAAAGAGGTTTAAATGTGCGTGTAAGGTCTTTATACTAAAACTTTTATCTTTCTTCTTCTTAATCAATTTTTCTATATTTCTCCTTCACCTTTTTTCCGCACCCCGATTACCCACTCTCTTTCATCTCTCTCTTATACAATAGATAACATTGGAAAAGACTGAAAAACAGACCCCTCCCTGACTAAACCTTCTTAACTTTAGCTACACTCACCCGTAGAATGAAAAAGAAATGTTGTTATTTTTAGATAATAATCCACCTAGGGCAACGCTAATCAAGAATATATCAAATTTGTTGCAGTTTGTTTTAGAGTTGTTGACTTTTACCTGGGCACATATGCAAGCAGATTTGAACTTGAATGCCTACTGGTGAGAACTTGAGTGCTTACTAAACAATAAAAAAAAACTTGAATGGCTACTAACACTATCCTCGAGTTTCTAAGTTCTCTCTGTATAGATGTTTATCAGGAAAACCTGACACGACGATATTTTTCCCTGACTAAATATTCAAAATGACGAAGTATTTGCTGCCAAAATAAGTTATTTTCGGTATGGCTAGCTCACACTGGCTTTTCCAAGTAATGGTACTTCAAATAACGGCTCGAAGCTGGATATTTTCCTACACGAAATATATTTATATCCTGGAATCTGATAAAACCAAGAGACCACGAGAAAGATATATTTTTAAATGGTAAATTGGGAAAAGGAAACTGATGTTCTCAAGTTCTTTATTACATCAGTGTAATTATTTGATCACAATGTTATTATTATTATTATTATTTGATAACAATGTTATTCTTATTTAATAACAATGTTATTATTAATATTTAATAACACTATTATTATTATTTGATAACAATGTTATTATTATTTGATAACAATGTTATTATTATTTGATAACAATGGTAATATTATTTAATATCAATATTATTATTATTTAATAACAAGATTTTTATTATTTGATAACAATGTTAATATTATTTAATAACAATATTATTATTATTTTACAAAAACGGTTATTATTATTTAATAATAATGTTAATATTTAATAACAATGTTATTATTATTTAATAAAAATGTTATTATTATTTGATATCAATGTTATTATTATTTAATAAAATGTTATTATTTAATAAAATGTTATTATTTAATAACAATGTTATTATTATTTAATAAAAAAGATTATTATTATTTGATAACAATGTTATTATTATTCAATAACTATGTTATCATTATTTAATGACAATGTTATTTTTATTTAATAACAATGTTATTATTATTTAATAACAATGTTATCATTATTTAATGACAATGTTATTTTTATTTAATAACAATGCTATTATTATTTAATAACTATGTTATCATTATTTAATGACAATGTTATTTTTATTTAATCACAATGTTATTATTATTCAATAAAAAGTTTATTATTATTTAATAACAATGTTATTATTTCAGAACAATGTTATTATTCAAAAACAATGTTATTATTATTTAGTAAAAAGATTATTATTATTATTTAATAACAATGTTGTTATTATTTGATAACAATGTTATTATTATTTAATAACTATGTTATCATTATTTAATGACAATGTTATTTTTATTTAATAACAATGTTATTATTATTTAATAACAACGTTATTAGTATTTAATAACAATGTTATTATCATTTGATAACAATGTTATTATTATTTAATGACAATGTTATTTTTATTTAATAACAATGTTATTTTTATTTAATAACAATGTTATTATTATTTGATAACAATGTTATTATTATTTGATAACAATGTTATTATTATTCAATAAAAAGGTGATTATTATTTAATAACAATGTTATTATTTAATAACAATGTTATTATTTAATAACTATGTTATTATTTAATAACAATGTTATTATTATTTAGTAAAAGGATTATTATTATTTAATAACAATGTTATTATTATTTGATAACAATGTTATTATTATTTAATAACTATGTTAACATTATTTAATGACAATGTTATTTTATTTAATAACAATGTTATTATTATTTAATAACAATGTTATCATTATTTAATGACAATGTTATTATTATTTGATAACAATGTTATTATTATTTGATAACAATGTTATTATTATTTATGACAATGTTATTTTTATGTAATAACAATGTTATTTTTATTTAATTACAATGTTTTTATTATTTGATAACAATGTTATTATTATTTGATAACTATGTTATCGTTATTTAATAACAATAATCAAGCTAGCAAGGTGAAAGAGGACTTTAATCGAATATTCGAATATAATATGTATCGCATGTACGGCATAATCACGTTAATACATCCGTTTCCGCTAGATCACCGAAGTTAAGCAACTTTGAACCCGACAGTATTAAATGGGTGGCTATTTTGGGACTTCTAGTTTCTGTATGTGCTCTCCGCTTGTTTCCAGTCGTCTTAGACTTCTCTTTACCACTGGACTCAAACAGTGCCGATTCAAGAGAGGTGTGGTTGGTGATTACGCAATCCTTGCCTCATAATTTCATGCGTAGCTGCCTCTACAGGGGTATTATTTGTTTTTCAAGACCGAAGTGAGGCACCGATCGATGTATCGCATTGAGTTATCAAACATTAGCCTTAGGAATGGGTGCTCCCCTTGATTTCTGAGAACTTCGACTAAAGTAAAATGAAATAAAAAGGCAGAAACACAATACAAATGCCATGTCGAGGGGTGTTCCAAATGTCGGAAGATGTTCCAAAAGTAATGCCTCCAATTTTTATTCCACTCAAATGGATCAGAGGGGATTGCAGATTGCATTGTTATGATGACTAAACTTATGTATTCATAACTTGACAGTTTTATCTCTCCCAGTTGCAGATATCGGCGGTGTGATACTCTAAGAAGGAAACCCCTGTAATGGACCTGCGTCAGAAGCCGAGATTCATCATTGAATTCCTTGCAAAAGCGCATTGAGAATGGTGATAATTATGAAGCAAAAATAAATTCTGGTACAGAAAAGGTCGCTCGTTTTAAAAGTACTACTTCCGTCTCCATAGCTTTTTTGATTAAAAACATAAGAGGCTTTACTTTTGAAACGACCCTTCTATGACAAAGCTCGCTCTGTATATCAATGCAGAGCTATAATTAATCGTTGGCAAACGTGCATTAAGAATAGTGGTGACGATGTTAAAAGATAAATTCTGGAGCACAAAAGGTTGCTCGTTTTTATAGTATTACTTCCGTCTTTGTAGCTCTTTAACTTTTTTAGTTAAATTATTAGTAGTCTTTACTTTTGGAATGGCCCTCATAGTAGATGGGTAATGTTAAATGTATGATCATATTAACGATCATGCTATGTGGCGTCCATTTCCATAGAAAAAATAATTCTTAATGAGAACTTGATCTACATCATTTCATGAAGTAATTTATTCAGATTCTAATAATTCCACATCGTGAATTATAACATCATCTGACATTTGAATCATATGATTGAAGATGCTAAAATTTACTCTGTGAGATTATTGCAGCATAATATTATATGAATCAAATTTGAGTTGTTGTTTTTTCTTTTGCTCGCATGTAAGTGTGTGCGTGTCTGTGTATGTGTATATCTGCACATATAGAATGAGTTTGCAACCTTCTTCTGCTCCTCACATATTGCATGCTTTGTGCGCATCTTTGATAATACTGTTTTGTTCTTTGTTCATTGTTCTGTATTTGATTATCTCTAGCCATTTCCGGGGTTCACGCCCAAATCTTTGGTGCCGTCGGCAGAGAGCCCATTTTTATTTATTTTCATTATTCATCCTCTCTTAAATCAGCACTCGTTTCCTTTCTTGTCTTACGCTTATCCAAAAAAAAAAAAATTAAACGTGCATCTTCTTTTTATTTGTTTTTGTTTTTTAACTTCCGGTCTTCAAATGCTAATCATGGCGTAGCATCAAACATTTTTTTTTTAAGTTTCGTTTTTGGTTTGTTGTTTTTCTTTTTATTTAATTTTTGTATGCACCCACGCATCTCAGAGGGAACCTCTGCCCGTCCGTCTGGTATACTTCAGTTAAAAATAGCGTTTCCATCGCAAAAGGCACATGTTGAGTAGTCATATCTTTCCCAAGCAGATTTAGCGGTCGCTCTGTCTGTCACGATTCTGGTGGAAATAAATTGTTTTTGTTAGAACGCAACGTTTTTGCAACATTACGAGGAGACCCTGCAGCATTTTGTGAGGAGTTTTCAAAACGTTGTCAACGTTTCTCCAACTATAATGTAATACCATTTTGTTAGTTAGACAATTTCTAATGGCCGAGTGCCAGCCTGAAAAGCTAAGGTTGACTTTATTTACTGAGTTCGAGTCCTGCAGCGACGGTTACGTAAGCATGTAACAATAGTGTTTGTAAGTATAAAATATTAATATTTATTGAAAAGATATTATAGTTATAAGGCCCTTTAAGTAAAAATTAAAGTTGAGCTCTATTTGACAATTAATAATAACGCCACGAATTAGCTGCGTGCTTCGAATTCTTCCATTTTTGTCTGAATTATGACAAGTCCATTTACATGGACTCGTTAGTAACTCAATTCACTTCCAATTAATTATTAATTCCTGGTGGCCGTGTGGAATAACACAAGTCTGCAAAAGCAAGGATGACATTGTTCACTGACTCGAGTCACGACACCAGCAGTAATTATCACTTCTGTTACTGATGATTGCGTAAGAATGAAACACTAGTATAAGTAGTTAAAGATCAATATTTTCATAAAAATTGTATAATATATATATATATATATATATATATATATATATATATATATATATATATATATAAAGCTAAATGTGTATGTGTGTGTGGTCACGAATAGGCTCGTATGGTTGATTATTTTTAAAAACTGATTGCATATAATGATAGAAGATGTATCGAGACACAGGAATGGGTATGTTTGATCTGGCAGAACGGTGGCTCATTAAAATTGTGGTGTCTGCATTCGCGCCTGGTCCAAAAGTATGGAAATAAAAAAATTTAAAATTAAAAAAAAAACGTTTACAAGTGTTTTGATATAGATGTATATAAGAATACTTTGATAAGTATGTTTTAACTTTAATAGAGATGGTATAATAAAATTGTGGGGTCTGCGTTCGGTCCTGGCCTCCATGGAATGGAAATAGGCACAAACTTTAATAAAGACTTTTCGTATCTATTTGCGTAAGTATACTTTGATAATTATGTTTCAGTTTGAAGAAATATGGTATAATAAAATTATGGGGTGTTCGTTCGAACCTGACCTCCATAGAATGGAAATATGTCACAAAGTTTATCAAGGTTTTTTAATATAGATCCACAGAATATTGTGATAAGTGTTTAAGTGTGAACAGGTATGGTATAATAAATTATGAGGTTTATCTATTCTATTTTTACTTTCATCATATTTTGCTTTGGTTTTGATACCCCCAAATTCGAAGCTATCTCTTTATAACCCTTCCTTTTCATAACCTATCATACTTTCATAAATCAGAGTCCATTTTCTGTAGGCTTTTTTTGACCCCAGTCAACGACGGGTACTTTTGCTAGTATATATATATAAAATAAGCATAGTGTCAACTCGTTTCTAATGTAAATGTAAACTGAGACATTTATGCACCTGTGTAGCCAATAATGCTTGTATGAAGAAAAATATACAGTAATACAACTTATTATTTGTTATTGAGCACTACTGCATGAAAACTTGACTTTCATTGGATTAACATCTAGGAAATCACAACACTATCATTATATATATATATTTATATATATATATATATATATATATATATATATTTACATATATATTTATATATATATATATATATATATATATCCAATAACAATAAAATCCAACGCAACTCAAGTTTTTATAAAATAGTACTTAATAACAAAAAGAGTCGTATTACTGTATATTTTTTCTCCATACAAATTTTAATCATTGCAAAACCAGATGTATTTATTTCATATTCATAGAATTTTATTCATATTTTAATGTAAGAACGTCTTGTACATGTTTCATTTAATAGGGAAAATTCACCAAACCATTCGTATATATATATATATATATATATATATATATATATATATATATAATTTTTTTTCTTAAAAGTCAAAGACAATGCGGAGAAAGACCGGAATTATGAAAGTAAAGAAAGAAAAACAAACAAATGTAGACGGGTAAACGGTTTTTCTTTCTTTACTTTCATAATTCCGGTCTTTCTCAGCATTATCTTTGGCTTTAAAAAACAAGAATTCTATATATTTCTTTACCAACAATGTTTCAAGCAAACTACTACCTACTCATATATATATATATATATATATATATATATTAAAGTTTGTTTTTAAAATATGGTTACTTTCAATGTATACCGTTTACGTTTAACGGGTCTAGATTGTTATTTTAAAACCAGTCCCCGTTAATTTTGAGTGAAGTTCAATGTATCTATTTAATAGGTGCAGAGCATATGTAGTGTAAACTTTTGTTGTAAATTCAAAGACTCACGGAAATAAACGAATGTTATAAAAAGAAAACGTGAGTCTTTGAATTTTCAACACAATTTTACACTATATATATATATATATATACATATATATATGTATGTATGTATGTATATATATATATATATATATATATTTATATATACTAGCAGTTACGGCCGGCTTTGCTCGGGCCCTAAGTACTGTTCGTAACTTTACGCGCCTATGTATATATTAAAAAGTGTGAATATGCCTTTCTATATAATAGTCTTCCTTAACTACCATAGAGAAAAGTTGGTAGAGACTGCAGAAGTTAATTTTTTTTAAACTTTGACTCTAATGTCGCCCCCTTAATATTTATTGTTTTGGGCTGAAATTGAATTATAATGTTAAATCCCTATCCAAGCAATCTATATAAAAAATTTCAAGTGTTTAGACCCAAAATTGGCGGATGACTTTGGTAGAGTTCTCAAAAGACAAATCGTCGAACTTTGACCACTTAACAGCAAAATTTCTGGCCGACAACCGATTAAAAGATTTTCCTAAATCTCATTACCCCTTATGCCAAATTTCGAGTCTGTAGACCGAAAATTGACAGAGTTATTTGGTAGGAAAATGTACACAAACACAGAGACAGACAGACAGGTAGACAGACTTTTTCACTTATATATATATATATATATATATATATATATATATATATACTAGCAATGTGTGCCTGGCGTTGCCCGATTATTTGGAGGTGTATGCTGAGCAAAAAAAAAAAACGTAATTTTTTTTAAAATCTGGCCTCTATTATGCCCCCTTAAAATTTATTGTTTTGGGCTCAAATCAGGTTATTAAGTTAGATCCATGTCCAAGTAATCTATATCTAAAATTTCAAGTGCGTAGACCAAAAATTGTCGGAGGAGTTTGGTAGAGTTCTCAAAGGTCAAATCGTAGAACTTTGACTCCTTAATCGCCAAATTTCTGGCCAAAAATGGATTACAAAGATTTCTCCAAATTTCAGTACCCATTATATCAAATTTCGAGTCTGTAGACTAAAAATTGACAGAGTTATTGCGTAGGGAAATGTACAGAGACAGACACACACACAGACACACAGACACGTTCACTTTTATATAAATATATATATATATATAGATAGATAGATAGATAGATAGATGGATAGATTAAACAAAAATATATACGTGTACATAAATAGATATGGGAACAATTTTTTGTTTACTGTAAACTTTTTACGCAAATATTACACAAGTATAAATCATGTAAAATATCTGCATGAATATAATTACACGTAAAAGTTAACTAAACATGATTATCCCATAAGAAAACCGAAAAAAACTAATAGGGAATTAATTAAAATGAATGTTTAAAAAAAATGCAAATTAGTTAGATCTTTTGCAAAAAAAAATGCATATAAACAAAGATGAATTTCCTTTTTAAATAAATATATATAAAAAAAGTGTTTTTATATGAATATCAATACAACAAAACCGAAATTTATAGGAGTATATATATATATATATATATATATAAGTGAAAGTGTCTGTCTGTTTGTTTGTCTGTGTACATTTCCCTACACAATAACTCCGTAAACTTTCAGTCTACAGACTCGAAATTTGATATACAGGGTACTGAGATTTGGGAATCGATTTTCGGACACAAATTTGGCTGTTAAGGGGTCAAAATTTGACCTTTGAGAACTCTACCAAACGACTCCGCCAATTTTGGGTACTTGAAATTTTAGATATAGGTTCCTTGGACATGGATCTGACTTAATAACTAAATATATACGTGTACATAAATAGATATGGGAACAATTTTTTGTTTACTGTACACTTTTTACGCAAATATTACACAAGTATAAATCATGTAAAATATCTGCATGAATATAATTACACGTAAAAGTTAACTAAAGATGATCATCCCATAAGAAACCGAAAAAAACTAATAGGGAATTAATTAAAATGAATGTTTAAAAGAATATGCAAATTAGATAGATCTTTTGCTAGTGAATGCAATTTCACAACCAATATATAAGAATATTGTATTTTGTTTTAACTAAATAGAAAAAAGGTTTTTAATATGAATATCAATGCACACGAAAGAAAAACGAATTTATAGATGTGTGTATATATATATATACATATATATATATATATATATATATATGGTTTTAAAATACGCTTAAATATGATATTTTAATTTACGCAGATCTCGTATTTATTATTTTAGAGTCTATTATTTCATATTATATCGTACCCAATATATAGTCATAGTTTCAAAAATTAAAAAAAATATATTATTTCAGTTAAAATCGAAACCGAAACCAAAATATAACAAAACGTAATTTCATAATTGAAACTATGTCTACAAGTTAAACAAAGACTAAAATTTATGTGTATTTAATATGGTTGGACTGTGGACATGGGTGTTGATTTTATTAAATACAAGCTGGTTTCTATGACAGCACTGTTTTTGATAGACAACGTGTAAGAAAGGGCGATCGGATGGTCCACATAGTTTTATAATTACATATATGTTTTGTTTTTAAATCTCCGAAACAGTGTTTCATGGTAAACAACTGATGATCCCTTTAAGAACATTGGTGCTATTGTTTGTTCATGTAAGTAAAACTATTTTAGCGATAGGGGAGATTAATTGATTTACTGACAAAATAATTTTCCAATGATGGATATCTTTTATATAGTTTTACAGGTTTTAAAGAAACCTCCAAGACTATATATATATATATATATATATATATATATATATATATATATATAGGTGTGGGTGTGTGAACATACATATATACACGCACGTGTATATATACAAACATATATGTGTGTGTGTTTGTGTGTGTGTGTGTGCGCGCGTAATTTGATTTATATTTTAACTTTCTTATTTGTCTTTGTTCTTTGTTTTTGGTTTTGTTTTTGGTTTTGTTTTGTTTTGTTTTTTGTTTTTTCTTTTTTACTTTTCTCTTACTTCTTCCGTACTTGATTTATATTTTATAATTTAATTTTTTTATCCTAATTGTTGTAATTTTTTGACATTTTTGTAAAAAATTTTCATTTAAAAACATTTTTACAAAATTTTAAAAAATGTTAACAATATTTTAATTTTAAAAAATAATTTTCTTATTATTCAATTTCCTTATATATATATATATATAGGCATTATTGTTTTTTTTTTTCTTTTCTCTCCTTTATCTACATCATGTCGCCCACCCCCTTCTACTATTTTAAATTCCAATCTAATAAAAATTCCGGATTTGAGTCTTTTGGATTTCTTCACATGGGGCCATGTTAAATCAGTGGTTTTTGCTTGCAAAACATTACAAGTACTAAACGATAACATCGCACAAGAAATTGAAATCAGAAGAGGGGATAACTTTATGTCCGGAAATGTGTAAAGATCATGTGTCTACCGATCAAGAAATATTTGGAAGATGGAAAGCAGTTTGAACACTTATTGTAAACTGTAAATTGTTTGATAGTTACGCTTTACTGTAAATTTAAATTGTTATATAATAACATATTATATATATATATATATATATATATATATATATATATATATATATATATAATATATATATATATATATATAATGTGGAAATTGCTGAATCGCACAGGTAAGAAATTCATTTTTATAGTATGAAAAAGTTAGTAATTGCAATTAAGAATAGGAATCAAATGTTTGGATCAAATGTTTGTAACATGTATTCTTCCTAAGATTAAGGGTTGTGGTGTTTGATCAACACTGCTGGGGAGCCATGATGTAATATACTGTTTTGTTTTTAAATCCCCGAAACAGTGTTTCATGGTAAACAACTGATGATCCCTTGAAAAATAAATTATTGGTATTATAGTAAATTCGAGAGCGAGTTGATGCAGTGATTGAAGGTGATTAAATGACTTACTGATTAGATAGTTTTCTAACGAATGATAAAAAATATTTTTTGTATAGTTTTAAAGGTTAAAAACTTCAAAGACTATATATATATATATATATATATATATATATATATATATATATATATATAGTAAATTATAAAATGTATATGGCGATTAAGCTACACTGAATATTCCGCGTTTCATCCACTTTAGGATTCTTCAGGCTTATGCGCGAATTCTGTGGTTTTTTGTCGTTTTTATATGCTCCTCTTCTATTGAGATTTTAGTTAGTCAATCAGCTTACTAGTATCCACCGCGCCCTTCCTATCAGCCAATGAGAATGCATTTATCGGACAAAGGCCTATTTGACCTCTGGTTGACCCGTTCCTTTGTGTGTGCTCTATTTATCCTGGATATTTAGTGCCTTGATCTGTTTTAAATCTGGGTTTGTGTTTTTTTATGTTAGTTTATATATAAATATATATGTGTACACACATATATATATACACATATATATACATACATATATGTGTGATCGTTTATGTATATTCATGTGTATTTAATTTATTTATTTGTTTATTTTCTATTGTTTTTGTTAGTTTTGAAACTATTTTTATCGCTATCCTAGAGTAAATTTTATCTTGTGAACACAGTTGTTTGCTATTTCCCTTCTACAGTTTAATAGATGTTGGGGTTCTTTAAAGTACAGGATAGCATCTTTTTCATCAAGGTATAATCTACATGGGTCGTCTAGGCCCCTACACGTGGTAGCTTGTCTTATTATTTTCCATTCGACTACTGGCGAATGTCCGCTTTCCTTGAGTTCCCAGTATTTATTCACTAATGTTGTTTTCATACGGTGTTTTTTTATTGTTGAATGTACTTTTGTAAATAAATAAAATATATATATATATTATTTATTTATTTATTTACAGACTATTATCCTCGACGTTTCGGCCAACTATTCCTCCGGCCTTCGTCAAGTTGTTAATAGAAATGCTGAATCTTCAACTGTATCTTCAGTAATTACTGCCTTCCATAGTTGTTGTTGTCTTACGTCGCAAGTGGTTTGATGATGTTTACCCGTACATTATTATTAATTGTACATATTAGGAGTTCTCACAAGTACCGATTCCGATTCTTTTAAAATTTCTTAACATTTAATTAAAGATTTGACGCTTATTAAAAATGTTCATCTAACTGTAGACCCCCTTCCACCGTGTAATGACCGCATCATACATTTAGCAAAACGTAAAAATACATTTGGGAGGATGACGTATACTACAAGAGTCGATATTTCCTAGAATTTATTTTAATGTTTTCCGTATAATTGGTTGAAAATTGTGAGATTTGTTTTTCTTTTTAAACAAATATCATCTGCATTTGGTGGTCGTTAATGTTACATGAAATTTTCATAAACGTTAAAAAAAAAATCGACGATTGCTATGGAAACTAAGAAAACTGTTTAGGAACAGAATAATAAACAATGCCCATCCTATGTCAAGAATGAGTTTCTACATAATGAAATTACTGTTTAGAAAACCATTCTTAACATTGGGACGGATCTCCGTTAACTATTCTCTGCCTTCCCCTATGAAAAAATGTTTGTTTTCTTCTCGCAACTATAAAAATTTGTTCGGTTATTAAATTGATTTGTGTTATTATAAAAAAATAAAATAAAATAATAATAATAATAATAATAATAATAATAATAATAATAATAATAATAATAATAATAACCAGGATAACATCACTAATAGTAGGAGCGCTAGGAACAATACCGAAAAACTTTGAAAAGAGAATGGGAGAGATTGGAATCAAGGGGGATGGCTGATAAGATATAACGGATAACAATAATGAAAATGGCTGAAATATTAAGGAAAACTTTTTTTTTTTTATTTTTTTTTTATTACATTTTCACCCCAAACAAGGCAAATTGCCACTTTGGTGTAGGGGGCTACTATCAGGGGCAACAACTACTGGGGTACTATGTAGGGATTTGGGCAGCAAGGTGTCGGTTCACGTTACACTTGAACTTCTGCACGTCAGTACTGTTGGGGAAGCAGGGACCTGGAATGGAATTCCAGAGTCTAGCGGTTCTGGGGAAGAAACTATTGGAGTAAAAAGATCTTTTACATCTAGGGATCTCTACAGTGTGGGGGTGGGATTTAGCAGCCTGTCGGGTTTGTCGAGGGTGCTCACGTCGTGGGGGCACAAGTGATTGCAGTTCGTCAGAGCATTCACCACTAAAATACTTGTAGAAAAGGCAGAGGGATGCAACATTTCGTCGATGGGACAGAGGCTGAAGCTTAGATGCCAGTTCAGAGCCTATCAGGTTTGCGACTCTCTTTTGAACCCTGTCAAGGAGCGAGAGACTAGTAGCAGATGCACCAGCCCAGATGTGGCAGCAATACTCCATACATGGGCGAATGGTGGCCTTATAGAGGTACAGGATACTTTCGGGTGTTAGTAGTTTTCTAGCACGGTAGAGAGAGCCAACCTTTCTTGCAGCGGCCCTGGCAATGCCTTCAATGTAATTGTTCCAACTCATGTTTCCTGTGAACGTTAGGCCAAGGAGTTTGAAAGATGGACTCTCAGATAAAGAGTCGTTTGCCATTGCTATGGGTGGTAGAGAGGGTTTCTTGTAATTATTGAATGAAACTAGTTTAGTCTTGGCAGCATTGAACGCGACCAACCACTTTTGTCCCCATTCCACTACAGATTGGAGGTCTTCCTCTAGTGTTTCTGCCATTTCTTTAGAAATGTGTTCATTCGTCTTCCTGTCGTGTCTGCCATAGAGTGTAGTGTCATCAGCATATATACCCATCTCAGAGGCAATGTTGTCGGGGAGGTCATTTATGAATATCAGGAACAATAGAGGTCCAAGGATAGAACCCTGGGGCACCCCCGCATTTATATCATATTGTTTAGATGTACGACCGTCTGCGGAGATTAATACACAAGAACTACAGACAAAACTGGGCATGCAGAAAATGCTACAGATGTAAAAACACAAAGGAGCATCATATGAAATCACGAAAACTGGATTTTTCTTTTGTGTGTCACCAAAAACTGACACCACATCAAAGCGAGGAGAGTCAAGAAGGACGGAAAGATCGAGGAGAGAAAGCACTAATAAGGCCTTTACTTGACGAGTGCAAAGAGGACTGGGACCTTGGGGAGGCTTGTTGCCATCCAAATTCCACTGATGACCAATGATAGCCGCCAACGAGAAATCAATTGTAAGCAGCTGTTACGATAACGCAAATCCATCTGCAGTGGTTATCGACAGAGGTGGAGAGTGCTGTAAATCTTAGGAGACTTGTTGTCATTCAGACTCTAGAAAATGCCACAAGTTTTTCTTAAAGAGAAACCTTTGATGGTGGCCTGTGTGACTACTAGTGATTTAATAATAATAATAATAATAATAATAATAATAATAATAATAATAATAATGAATACTATTAATAATAAATACTATTAATAATATTTTATTATTGATAACAATAATGGCAAATAGATTAACACCTTTAGCAAAATTACACCCCAAAATGAGATTCTACTTTTTTTCGATGATTACGTGGCTGAAAGAAAAAAATCTTTTTAGAATTTCAACTACGAAAGTAGTTTCCCACATAAAATTAATGGCTCATTCTAACTTTTTAATCATGTCTAAACGCTCAAAAAAATGAAACAAAACGCTTTCGCTCGAATGTTGCCATTTATTTGATGAGTTTCTATCAGCGTTTGTTTAATTTTCGATAATGAGCCGTTGAGTGAAGGGTTCTTGTGAGGAACTTATAGACAGTTTTTTTATCCTAGCTAAATAATATGAACATTAAGTCTGTTTTGAACTAAAAACACGCCTTTAGAATGAGTTTGAACGCAAATATACTTATCCAGATAGGTACAATAATTTTGCTTTTGGTAACATTTATTTTTTGCATATTTCATTTGCATCTCTTTTTTATTCTGTTACTTACAATAACAAATAACTGAATCAGATTCTTCTTTTTTTAAGTTTAAATGTATATGTAATTTCCCGTTTAATTCGTTTTTGTTCTTTTTTTTTTCTTTTATGTATTTTATCCAAGATTTTGATAAACTCACCGGGAGATTTTTATCTATGTTTTTCCCAAAGCGAAGAAGTACGATGAACATAAACTATTTTTAAAAAGCCGATAACAGACAATGAAAGTGTCCAGATGGCGCCAACGAAATTGAAAAACCTTAATATTTCGGAGGTATACTCCATCCTCTGAATTTTATACTTTTTATATTTTATATATATAGTTTATAGTTATACTTTTTATATTTTTTCTCGCCATAGTGTTAACTTGATGACAAAAATCAGTTAGTACATATTCTGCATGTTGTTTCTCTGAAAAAAAAAAAAATGTATAAAATTTTGAGGATGGAGTAAAGCTCCAAAATATTAATTTCAAACAAATAAATACTTGTTTATTTTTCATAATATTGCGCTGTACTTCGGCTTTCAAGCGTATCTTATCTATTTATATCTATTATATATAAGTGTGCGTGCGTGCGTGCGTGTAGTCTAGCCACCTAGATAAAATAAGAATAATTAACGTTTCTAAAAATTAAAATATCATATATTTATAATTTTATCAAATTTTATACTAGAATTGTCCCTGGAATTTTTTTTTTTTTCAAATATAACTGCTAAGTAATAATCAGTTCTAAGGGACTGTTTTTTTAGAGATTGAAGTTTCAATCCTCAGTACAGCCAATACAAAAAAATACAATTATAAACTATTTTATTCCTACAAGGTCATGGATGACGGAATGACAGCTAGCTTCTCCCTATTCGTATTCCCTAGAAATTTCCGAGTTCAACAAGACATTCCTAAAGGTCAGAGGTTGTGTCGGCTGAAACATTATGAAATTAACATCCGAGTAATCTAAATAATAAAGGATTTGTTTTTACTTGTAACCACATACACGTGTTTCGTTGTATCTACAGCCCGTTAGTGAAGCTGACTATCTACAACATTCGAATACAAATTCACTTTGTTACTGCTGAGCTAATAGTTGCTGGAAATACTGAGTGCTACAATAAAATTACCGCCATTAAAAAGACGACATGGCTCTATTTCCGTTTGATGAAAACCGGTTTTGATTTTTGTTGCAGACCATCTACTAGTTGGTCACTTGTGTACAGATTCCAAGAGTGAAAGAAGCCTTCTATTATGTCTATAAGTGAAATCGGAAATGCGCCGCTGTACAAATCATGCTCTCTACCGACCCAAGTTATGACAACAAAACCATTGGCAGCACCCTCAAAATGCAAATCCGGATAACAGGGACGTGCCCAGGGTTATGACAACAAAGTTTCCGGACACGGTTATGATCTTTGGTATAGTTTCAAATGAGGACCACATCCTACCACCTTACATCTTCGAAGTCGGCTTGAAAGTCAACATCACAGTGTACCTGGGTCTGCTGAAGAGTGTGGTGATCTCCTAGTGCAATCAGGTAGCTGTTGGCAGACCCTGGGTGTGACAGCAGCACTCTGCGTCAGCCCACAAGTCTAAAGAGACTCATGCTTGGCTTCAGAAGTATTGCTACGACTTCGTACCCTTCGCTCCCCTCCTCCCCCGATCTGAACCTGCTAGACTACTTAGTTCGGTCTTGCATCGAAAAGGCATTCTCCCATTTCCGAACCCGTATCGAGGATGTGATTGAGCCTGAATTCGGCTACATGGAATAGATTTCAGCTTTACTACATAATCAAATTACTTGAATGGATTTTTTTAAATAAAAGTTTTAAAATGAAGCTGTAGTGTTGTTTTGCTTAGGGCGGCACTTTTATCTCTCCACCCTGTACATGCGAATATATATATATATTTTCTGTCATAAAAATTCCTTAAAATATTTGTTGTATTTTTAAAGCAAATTCATTTGCAAAGTTTGTCGAAAGAGGTGGAGTGTACTGAAAATCTGCAGAGACTTGTTGTCACCTGGGCTCTATGAAACATCACAGGTTGTTGGCAGAGAGAAATCTTTGGTGATGACCTGTGTGAGAACTCCTAATCAGGACAAATAATAATAATGTGCGGCTAAACTTAAGACCAAAATACAACTATCGTTATTAACATAAGATTCGGAGTTTAGCTAAGCATATCTCTAGACAAAACTTTAAATCACATATTAAGCAATATTCATTGGGCATGGAATGGTATGCTTAACATCATAAAATGACGATTTCTTTTTACTAAGACAAGTTTCCGCTTATCAAAGCTCGAAGGCCACTCGAGCTCAAGAGTTAATAAGTATCAGGTGGCCAAAACACAAAACCGTGAAGATTAGTAATAGTGGAACCTAGGTAGAATTCGATTATTTAAGAGGATTGTTTAACAAGAACTTGTTTACATTAGACTTGAAAGCGGTCATGTTATAGTCAGTTTGGAAGTATCCCCGCAGTATTTTGTTCTACAGATGGACAGTTCTAGGAAATAAACTTTGCTAACCGAATATTCGTTCAGTTTTAGGTACAAAAACAGAAAAAGGTTAATTGTTGAGAGTTTTTATAGCTAGACGAGTTTCTGCTGTGAATGTTCGACGCGAGGGACCACAGATGAAAGCTCAGTCGAGCACCCGTCACGAAAATAACGATATAGTAGAGATAGATTAGCAACGTCTCTTCTGTGAGAAAGAGTAAGTAGGGAGGAGAAAAAAGAATATCGCCCACTACATTTCAAAGCCGCTTTGTCAAGTCATAAAAATATACCCTTAGAATGTTCTATCCAGATGTGGCAACAGTATTCTGTCTTATGGCAAGTGCCCCAATCTATGGTCCCCCGTTGCCTGACTTTCACAAAAAACACTCGTCTATTTGGAACCACTACCAATAATTGCCCTCACTCTTTATCGTGAACAAAACTTCTTTCTTAGAACTGCACGCCCATGGAACTCTGTTACCTTTTCCTGCTTTTCAACTGACTACAATATGGCTGTCTTTAGGTCCAACGTGAACAAATTCTTGATGAACCATCCCCTTAAATAATCCAATTTACCAAATTTACTGCGACATGTTCCCTTTGACCACTGTACACCCATTAACCCTTATCTTCGAGTGGCCTCCGGGCCTTGATAAGTGGTGACTCATTTGTAAAAAAATAAGGACGTATTTAGCACTTATGTAGGTGGAGGATTTTGCCAGGAGTAAAATACCTTCTTGAGCGATGACCCAACCATTATTCAGCGACCTTGGTAATAGATTTAATGTTCCATTTCAGGTCAGAAGTGAAGGTCAGTCCCAGAGGTTTGTAAAAGCATGGCGTATTCTTGATTGAATTTTAAAATAAAATACCTATGAGATACGTTTGACAGCCAGATTACAACGCAATATTATGAAAAACAAACAAATACTTTGTTTAAAATCTATATATATCGGACTTATACTTCTTCCTCAGACTTTTCTACATTTTTTCTGTTTTTTTTCTTTCTTGAATATTTGTTTATTTTTCATACTATTGCGTTGTAATTTGGCTTTCAAACGTATCTTATACGTATTTTATTATAAAATTCAATCAACTATTCTATTACGGAATTCACAAACCTGACAATAATATTGCGTAGCCAACGCATTTTCCAGCATTTCAAAATAACACTTCAAAAAAGACAACACGCGGACTTTTACTAATTTTTTCTTTTTAATTTAACATAATGGTAAGAAAGAAAAAAAAAGGCAAAAATGTAAATAAATATTTGTTTATTTTTCATAATAATGCGTTGTAATTTGGCTTTCAAGCGTATGTCACACGTATTTTATATTATATATTTATTTAATGCAGAATTTGTACTAATTATAAATAGAAATACCGTAGGTATTAAACATAATGCCAAATTCCTTTTTAAAAGTAAAATTAAAAAAAAAAAAACGAAATAAAAATAAGACGCGTGCATGCAAGTATTATGTTTTGTTTTTTCTAAATAGTTCACGCTTGTAAGTAAAAAGAATACTCGGACTGAGATGGAAACAAAAACCTTAAGACAGTGAGTCAGGCACGATAACAATTAGACCAGCTGAACATGATCTTGAAAAGGTGTTTTAAAACAATCTTATACTTAACATAAAAAAGCTTTTTCGCGACTGCTCATGCGCAGTCGTGAAACTGTTGGAAACAAGTAAAAGTCCGATCACCCCTCACGTACCAATTTTTCAATTTTAGCCCCGTAGCAACCCATTTTTCTGGATAAAAACGGATTTCAAATTTTCCACATGTCTGAATATCCTATATGCTAAATTTAAAGTTTGTAGATCAAAAAATACATTGAGTATATAGGTTGAGAAGTGTCCTCACTTTTATAGGTATACTAGAATATGTACCCGGCGTTGCCCGGTATTAAACGTAACGTTAAATTCCTTTAAAAATCAAGTAAAAAAAAATGGAAAGAAACTGAGACATGTGCATACGAGTATTATGGTTTTTCTTTATGTTAGCAAAAAAATATACTCTAGCTAAGACCGAAACTAAAATGTAAAGACAATGAGTCAAGTACGATAACTATTAGGCCAGCTTGGCACGATCTTTAAAAAGGTGTCTTCAAAACTACTTATTTTTAACATAACAAAGAAGCTGTCATGTTTCACAGCCATGCATGTGTATTTTTGAAATAGTTTACAAATAGATAAAAACCCAATGACTCCCAAATACCAATTTAAAAAGTGTTTTCAAACATAGTGAAACAGTTGACAAATAGATAAAAAAAAAAATCCGATGACCACCCAAGTACTTATTTTTCAATTTTGACACTTTTAGCAGCCCTTTTTACGAATAAAAAAAAAACAATTAAAACGTTTTCCACATATCTGAATACCATATATACTAATTTTTAAGTCTGTAGATCAAAACATTCGTTGAGAAGTGTCTTCTCACACATATGTTGACAGATGAGCATTTAGAAAGAATACAAGTTTAGAAAATAATTTAAACGTATTTAGAATAAATAGAAAATTCTGAATCAAAAATTGTCTTGCTTGATTTTTTTATCTTTTTTAAATTTTTTTTTTAAACGAATTTAGTTAAGCTAAATAGGAAATGCTGAAACCCAAACAAAAATGTGAGATTGACATTTTGTTTTGAATTCTAAAGTTTGTTTTGGTTTTGAGTCGATACTGGAATTTAGTAAAGGCGAAATGTTTACGTTGCGGTGGAAGTAGGAAACGTGAATGTTATAGCATGTAATAATATTGTTGCATGTTATAAGCATGCAAAAGGATGTTATTGAAGAGTGATGAGATCACGTTACATGGGGGTCACGTGCGTCATAATTACTGATGGGAAAATAATATTTTTATTTGCATGTCGTGTGTGTGCTTGATCACGTGGCATAACACACACAGGAATGGTCAGGTGCAAACACATGGATTAAATTAAAACGTAGCTATGAAAGTAAGGTGAAACGCTGACACATCTTCATCAGATTTAAGGGGTTGGAAGCAAGAGTTACACGCCCACAATTGAAGGAAAGGAACACACACATGCACGTGCCTGTGTGTGTGTGTGTGTGTGTGTGTTTGTGTGTGTGTTTGTGTGTGTGTTTGTGTGTGTGTGTGTGTGTGTGTGTGTGTGTGTGTGTGTGTGTGTGTGTGTGTGTTCAAAGCGAGCGGCTGAAAATTCCGTTCTTTTAAAAAAGATTTAATAAAAAAAGTTTTGTATTCCTATACATCAACAAAAATAAGCAGAAAAAAGATAACACGTGAAGGGATGTTATCCCGTGAGATTTTGTAAAAATTACAAATTCGCATGAAAATAAAATTACAAGAACAAAATCTATATTGTTAAAATTTACAGGCTTGAATTCTAGAGGGAGCGACTCAAAAAGGTATTCATAAAATGTATGTACATATATATATATATATATATATATATATATATATATATATATATATATATATATATATATATATATATATATGCACATTTCATGCATACCTCTTTCTGTTAACCCCACTTTAAAATTCAATCTGGAAATTTTATGAATGTAGGTTCTGTTTTGTAATTTTTTTCATGCGAATATGAAATTTTGATAAAATCTCACAAAACATATATATATATGTGTGTGTATATATATACATACACACACACACACATATATATATATATACATACATACACACACACACACACACACATATATATATATATATATATATATATATATATATATAATATTGTTGAGAGAAAATATTTTTATAAGACAATCCCAGCCAAATAAAATAGCCTAATATACAATGAAATACAAAATAAACGTAGAATTTATATCTAAATTATGTGAAGTAAAAATATAAAAGTCTTAGGCGAAAAAGTTATTGTTTGAAACAAGGAATACAAGAACTTTAAATTTCTTGTATTTCTTGTTTCCAACAATAAATATTTTGTCTAAATATTTAATTATATATATATATATATTTAATTATATATATATATATATTTAATTATATATATATATATATATTTAATTATATATATATATATTATTTTCAGATTAAATATGTTTTTAACTCATTTAAAAGTGTTTTTTAACATATTTTATTAACTGTTGTCTATATATATGAGACAACAGTTAATAAAATATGTTAAAAAAAAAACACTTTTAAAAGAGTTAAAAACATATTTAATCTGAAAAGGAAACACTAGATAAATGGATAGCCTTAATCCGCGGAGTTTCGAAGAAATACTCTCCTTCTCATCAGAGGGTAGGAATTAGCAAAATGCGGGATCGGATTTTGCATGCAGAAGTATTTGATGAAACAACAAGTAAGTCAAAGATCTTACTTGAAAACAAAATAAGTTAAGCAGAGGGAATATGGTAAAGAAAAAGGTTATTACACATTAATGGATAGTCTGGTGGAAGATAAAAAATCCAGTGACGGTAAAATCCAAATGTAAAACTTCAAGAAAGTTAAAAGAATTTCCATTTGTAAAAGTAAAATCCAAAGAAATCCCGTAATTGGAAGAAGATGGTCCATAATAATCCAAAGGCAGAAATCCATGGAATAATTCACAAAAATTTGTACAAGGAAAAAAATAATATTAATAAAAGAAAAATAAGATGTGCTTTTCACTCTACTTCCGAGACATTTTATATATATATATATATATATATATATATATATATATGGCTTTTCTCGCCAATTTCAAATCTATCGACTGATGTTAATCATGAAACCCTGCACTGATGATTCCCGAAAGGATGAAACACTAGTGTCTGTAGGTATTTAATAATTATTATAGTAAATAATTATGTCAGCCTCTATAAGAAACTCGTTTCTTATCGCTGAACACTTTCACTTGAATGAAAGTCGGTCAGTTTAACTCACATGTGCAGATCATCATATAATGATTAGATCACTCTGACAGACGTTAAAAAGCAATTTACAAATAAATGTTTAAATTCAAAAGCATTTCTTGCAGTTAACGGTAGCCAAATGGATTAGGTCCTTGCTAATGAAGCCAGAGGTTACTTCTGTCGCCGGGTTCGAATCTATCGACTGGTGGTAATCTTGACAGATTGCACTGATGATTCCCGAAAGGATGAAACAGTACGTATTTAATAATCATTATAGTAAATAATTTTCAAAAAATATTTTTGTATAGGTTATTTAGTTTTCTCCCATTGCAAGAACTTAGACAACATGGTCGGAAAGTGTGATTGAATAGTCAGCGCCCCCGAGAGGAGCACTCTGATCTACAAAAAGTGCCTGAGCAGCCCTGTCAGTATACTCTGGTTAAAGGACCTCAATAAACTAATAGTAATAAACTAACGTCCATCTCAAAGGGAGAACGCAAAGTCTGGGAGGGTGGACCTCCTAGATCTGCACAGAACTAAACACCTACTGCAAAATCGATAGGGTTCAGATTATTACAGAAATGGTCTCATTTCTTGATTAATAAAAATCCCTAACAGGAATGGCTTAAATTAATGTTTAAGATGCAAAAATCAAGTATCATGTTTCAATTCTGCTCTAACCAGAAAAATTCATTTCGAACGCGCCCCTGTCTCATCAAAGGACCTACTGTTGACTTTATGCTGCTTGTTCCGTGATAAAACGTTTTAAATGCACTTGTAATATTAGGCTGTATAAGGGTGTTAATTACTAAAATTAGACAGTTACTTCTTAATCTGATTTTTTCGATTCTCGATTTTCGATACTTATAGGGGGGTATTACAACACAAATCCTCTCTAAGAACACTTCCAGCCGCATAAAGTACAGTTCATTGTATGAAATTTCAAAAATATTGGCCCAGCTGTTTCGAAGCCTCACACACACGCGCGCGAGCAAATACATACATTCTTACACACACACACACACACACACACACACACACAACGAGCTTTTTATATTTATGTATATGTATATTTCATATAAAGTAGATCTTCATTTGTATAATCGATAATTTCTACTTGCCTGCCCCGACAAGGCCTGTTTTAATGTGAGGAAATCCAGCTCCTCCAAAATGGAGTACACTGGATTGAAAAAATTGTCTCGGTCTATAATGATTTCTCCTCTTCCGACGGAGAAGATAGCAGATATTGTATTTTTATTTTAGCTCGGAAGTCAGGTATTCACTCTCGAAGAAAACGATAATGATCATTACATACAATATATTTTATTTAATATGAATGTATTGAGATGCATATAAACTAATCATTAACATTAAGATGCATATTAAACTAAAACTGCTTTCCAACAGAAGATGGAGACTTGAGCTATAATATAACATACGTCCCAGATACAGAGAACCAAAAATAAGTAAAAATCCGGTTCGGTATTTTTTTTTTTTTTTTTTTTTAACAAAAGCATTTATTCCAGTTACTCTCCTGTCTAGACACCTTCTTAAAAGTCTCTCACTTCTATTCCACTCCACGCCGGCCGTAGATAGCCATTTTTTTTATACGTTCATCTTTTCAGACCGCACTGTTTCTGCTTTCATTTTACACGTCCATTCCATTCGGTGCCGACTTTGTTTTTCACCGACCACGTGGTGTCCTTTTTTCTTTTTTCTTTAGCCGCTACGCTGAGCACACTTGCCGATTTGGATATGCGCCCAAACGTTTCTTCTGCTGCTAATATAATTGCTTGCCATCCACCCTTCTGCTGCTGTTGCTAATGTTTTCATACACGCTCATATGCGCTATGTTACAGAGTGACGGAAACTGTTTTTGTTATGCTTCATTATCTCTAGTTTAATCAGGTTGCACACTGACGTGAACACCCTCATGAAATTTTTTTTAGTACTTCTGTGCTGGTTTATGACAAAGTGGAAGCAGGTGTTTTTTTTTGGGGGGGGTGTTCTTTTTATTACTATTTTTGATAACACCATCACTAGAAAACTGTCTTATAAGACCAACGGGCTTCCTCTGTCCATTTTGTTTTTCAACAGAGCTTTCCTTTTCCAGATGCATTACCTTCACCACAGCTGAAGGGGGGGGTTACGGTGGTTCAGAGGTTAATGGCACAGACTGACGACATTACTGTCCCAAATAGGAATCCAGTTCAATACACAAAAATCAGTTTCATTTAGGATGTTGGCAACCTTTACGCAGTCGTTTCTGTAATTACCTGATGTTTTTCTAGAAATAATTCTAGCCAGAAAAATATCGGGAAAACAAATGGTAAGAATGGAATCTTCGGATTTATACAATATGATGATTAATACGGCTGAAGAACTCCATCTACCCCATCTACTCTCTAGAACATCAGAAGAAAACTAACAGGTGCTACATTTGGCCGAAAGGTGACCTAGAATTGTGAAAGGCAAGGATAGTCATCTCCGTAAGTTATTATACATAGCCACATACTTAAATACACAGCACCTAGTTATTCCCAAATGGTCACCCATCTGATACTGGCCAGGATCAACATCGCTTAACTCTTGTGATCTAATGAGAACCAGGATGTCAACGTGATTATTTTGCATGATTGTCACTTGCGATTTATTCTATGTAATACAAATGTATCGAGATGTATATTTTCTAAGAGTTGCTTCTCAACAGAGAATGGGGGGGGGTCAAGCGACAGCAACTGTTTTTTTTTTATGGTTTGCTATCTCTACTTAAACCAGGTTGCGCATTGACATTAGAATTCTCACGGTCGTTTTTTTTGTTTTTTTTTGGCTCATGAGAAATTGGAAACGGTGTTTCGTTTGTGACATCATCATTAGAAAGTTGCCTTACAGAACCAATGAGCCCTTTCTACTAGTGTTGGGACGATTAATCGGAATTGAAATCGGGAACCGAAAAAATCGGAGCCTTTTGGGGTATCGGAATCGGAAAATTTTGAGCCTATTTTCCGATGCGAAACCCGATTCCTTAAATTATCTTTTTTATTTAATTTTGGTTTAAGAAAAATCTTCCACTGCTTGTAGTAATAATAATATAATAAATAGTTACTGATTAAAACTTCCAGTAAGACTAAAATCTCTAGATCACCCCGTCACCTTTGAGAAAATATATGCACATTTAAGAAGTGTTTTTACAGAAATTGGAACAAAATAACAATTTTATAGTTAAATATTTAGAGATTTATAATGAATCGGAATCGGTAATTGTATCGGAATCGGGAATTTAGTACGGACCGGTAATTGTATCGGAATCCGGAAAAATATTGGAATCGTCCTATCACTACTTTCTTTTTTGAATCTATTTATTTCACAACTGAGGAAGTCCATTTACTCCTCTGAATGATAATCCTTCAGAATATCAGAAGAAAGCTAACAGGTGCTACAACTTGCTCGAAGGTGACTTAGAATTGTGCAAGGTAGGGGTATTCTTTTTCAGGGTAGTATTATATATACCCGCTCTCTTGAATGCATAAAGTGTCTAGTATACCTAAATAGTTACCCATGTGCCAAGCGTAACATTTCTTAACTTTAATGATCTAACGATAACCGGTGTATCAACTTGGTTATTCAACTTCAAATCCTTTTCATGCCACATGCTTAAACTAACCAATCAAAATCGCTTGTTATATATGTGTGGTCATCCTGGGTGTGCCAAGTTCGAATTTAGTTCGTTCTTCAAAAGCATTTCCCTCAAATCCATATTTGACCTTGTTTCTAATCTCCCGGAGAAGAGGTAAATAAAATAAGTGACTCTTAAGTCAGTACAAACCACATTTAAAAGCGCCATCGCTAATATTCAGCAATTGGGAAAAAACTGGCTGTTAGGTCATTTTTAGTGCATCAACAGATAAGAAGAAAACGGAATCAGAGTCAGTAAAACTATGCGAACTTTGTTATTAGTTGAATTTTTTTTTTTTTTTTTTTTTTTTTTTTTTTTAGATTTTCACCCCAAACAAGGCAAATTGCCACTTTGGTGTAGGGGGCTACTATCAGGGGCAACAACTACTGGGGTACTATGTAGGGATTTGGGCAGCAAGATGTCGGTTCACGTTACACTTGAACTTCTGCACGTCAGTACTGTTGGGGAAGCAGGGACCTGGAATGGAATTCCAGAGTCTAGCGGTTCTGGGGAAGAAACTATTGGAGTAAAAAGATCTTTTACATCTAGGGATCTCTACAGTGTGGGGGTGGGATTTAGCAGCCTGTCGGGTTTGTTGAGGGTGCTCATGTCGTGGGGGCACAAGTGATTGCAGTTCGTCAGAGCATTCACCACTAAAATACTTGTAGAAAAGGCAGAGGGATACAACATTTCGTCGATGGGACAGAGGCTGAAGCTTAGATGCCAGTTCAGGGCCTATCAGGTTTGCGACTCTCTTTTGAACCTTGTCAAGGAGCGAGGGACTAGTAGCAGATGCACCAGCCCAGATGTGGCAGCAATACTCAATACATGGGCGAATGGTGGCTTTATAGAGGTACAGGATACTTTCGGGTGTTAGTAGTTTTCTAGCACGGTAGAGAGAGCCCACCTTTCTTGCAGCGGCCCTGGCAATGCCTTCAATGTAATTGTTCCAACTCATGTTTCCTGTGAACGTTAGGCCAAGGAGTTTGAAAGATGGACTCTCAGATAAAGAGTCGTTGGCCATTGCTATGGGTGGTAGAGAGGGTTTCTTGTAATTATTGAATGAAACTAGTTTAGTCTTGGCAGCATTGAACGCGACCAACCACTTTTGTCCCCATTCCACTACAGATTGGAGGTCTTCCTCGAGTGTTTCTGCCATTTCTTTAGAAATGTGTTCATTCATCTTCCTATCGTGCCTGCCATACAGTGTGGTGCCATCGGCATATATACCCATCCCAGAGGCAATTTTGTCGGGGAGGTCATTTATGAATATCAGGAACAATAGAGGTCCAAGGATAGAACCCTGGGGCGCTCCCGCATTTATATCATATTGTTTAGATGTACGACCGTCGAGGACAACCAGGATTTTTCTCTTATCTAAGAAGGATTTAATTATGTTAAGTATTCTACCAGTGATACCGTATGATCTGATTTTCCTGAGGATACCCTCATGCCATACCCTGTCAAAAGCCTTAGATATATCTAGAGCTACCGCTCTGCCCTCCCCCGCTTTGTCCAGTGAATGGTATATACGTTCAGAGATCACAGTTAGGATGTCTGCTGTGGAACGGGCTTGTCTAAATCCATATTGTTTGTTAGTCAGTAGTTTAGCATCTGTAAGGTGCCGGACTAGAGCATGGTTAATTATGGTCTCAAATATTTTGGCAAAAAGTGGGAGGAGGCTAATGGGGCGATAATTTGATGGGTCAATTCTTTCGCCAGAATTCTTGAATACTGGTACAACAGAAGCAGTTTTCCAACAGCCTGGAAAGCAAGCTTCATTTAGGCATTTGTTGTAGAGTTTGGAGAGAACTGGAGCTACTTCGGCTGAGCACTTTTTTAATAGCACAGCTGGGATAAGATCGGGCCCACATGCTTTTGAAGTGTCAAGGTTTTTTATAATAGCATGCACCTGAGCAGGGGTGATTTTCAGATCCTCTAGCGTGGCGTCTGTCCGCATAGGAAAGTCAGGTAGGGGGTGGTTGGAAGGGTCCAGTGTGGAGTTTGAGGCAAACCGACTGGCAAGCATGTTAGCCTTGTCGGTTGCTGAGGAGACAACCTCGTGATTGTGGGTTAGTGGGGGAATTGTTGATTGCCCATTATTTACTACACTGTTGTAGATTTTCCAGAAGTCTCGAGTTCCTAGTTTTTGTGCTTCGATGCGCTTTTTAATGGTTTCCGTAAATTCTCTCTTAGCTGTCGCTATTTCTTTCTTAACGTTATTTCTAGCTTCTATATACTTCAGTATGTTTGAACTGGACTTATGTCGGTTAAACCTACTGTATGCATGCTACTTTTGAGCAATGGCAGTTGCACAAGTGGGGAGAGTGGGGCTTACTATAAAATTTCCGCATGGAAACATGCGCTTCGATTGCAGTTTTGAACCAGTCAGTGGTCTCGTTTGCACATTGTTCAGCAGGGAGAAAGAAAATATTTCTCTATGGGGCATCTCTAATTTGTTCCCTGATGGCTTCCCAGTCAGCCTTTTTATAATATCTCGTTGTTTTGAGCACTGGCTCTTCAGTTTTGGGTCTAGAGTTTAGGGCGATTTCAACCATTATCACTGCATGATCAGCGTTCCTGAGTGGGCTGTGGGCCTTCGTTATGCAGTCATCGGGAACTGTGGTCAAAAACAGATCTAGATGTGATGCGTGTTGTTCTTCCTGGTCAGGGAAACGGGTTGGAAACGTAACAATTTGTGATAGGGAGTGAGATATAGTGAAGCTATGAATTGTGCTGCCCGCTGCATCTGTGTAAGTAGAGAATCCAAGCCAGTTTTTGTGGGGGACATTAAAGTCACTAAATACATGTATTTGTGCGCTAGTGTCGAAGGAGAGTGCTGTGTCTATACTGTCAAAGACTTTGTTTATTATGGTGCAGTCCTGAGTCGAGGGAGAGCGGTAGAGAAAATAATAGTAGCTAATATTGTGTTGCATGTTTAGTCTAAAGCACATAAAGGCTTGATCATCTGTTTCTAGGTTTGTTTCTCTAGTCAACGGAAGGGTATTACGAATGTAAACTCCAAGTCCGTGCATATGTCTGTCAGAGTCCTTACGGCAGAGTGGGAGATATCCAGGCATGT
Source organism: Euprymna scolopes (assembly GCF_053919585.1). Lineage (NCBI taxonomy): Eukaryota > Metazoa > Mollusca > Cephalopoda > Sepiida > Sepiolidae > Euprymna > Euprymna scolopes. Next base: position 20,371,669 of record NC_136504.1, on the reverse strand, counting down.
TAAAGTGGTTAGAGGGAATGGAGGAGTGTAGGTTAGTCTCACTAGTGCTAAGATATCCGGGGTATTTGTTAAGAGAAATGCTTCAACATCAGCTAAATTAGTTCTAAGCCCACGGATATTTGTGAATGAGAGCCTCAAGGGAGGAGGCAAGTTGAATTTGTTTGTCCCTAATCCTGGTTTAAGCTTATTTTTAGATTGTACTGTCGTCATATTTTTTTTTAAGAGTCTCGGTTTAGGTAAGGGGGAGCTAAACAAGAGGTTATGCAGAGCTTCAGACATGCATCACAAGTAGACCATCAGCTGACCTTTCTCCAATTAGGATTGTGGCCTCAGGAAAGCCCACCGGGGATGAGTGCAGGGTCCCTTTCCATGCGCGTCATGGCACTACAAACAACCCGATATTATTCAACTGTTGATGGAGCAGCTGCTCTAAGCGCTACCAAAGAGTTAGGGCTCCTGTACTACCAGTCGAGAACAGCAGCCAGGAACTGTCAATCCGGTACCCTCAACCCATTAGAAGAAGGTCAACCCAGTCTAATTGCTCAGGCATATCTCATACTCAAGCACTCCCAAATGTTCAGTTTTAGGGGTGGGGCGTGCTGGGAATGGGGAAAAACGGCGTTCGTTGCCCTAGCCAGGAAACAAGATCTACCGCTGGGTGTTTCTGTCGAATCACTGAGATAGTGTCTCTGCGCTTGACTAATAGGCAAAGAAGGAGTATGGGAGCCGGGCGATAGACAGAGCCTATCTACTCCTTAAGAAATTTAGGTTTGCAAACCGGTGAATTTGTTTTAGTCACCAGCTCTAGGAAGGTTGTCATCCAAGACTGGAGAGGCCTCCCTCCCCTTTGGTTTAGTTTCAGAGTTTTCCTTCTCCTAGACGGATGATCTGGGAAGACCTACTGGGTCCGTCAGCACTGAGAGGGTTTTCTCCGCGCCTAGGTTCTAATCCACTTTCTATGGTTCTATGCTTATTAGAAAAGACTGAACGTCTACCATCTCCTATGTTTGCGACGTATCATGGGCATCAATTGGTGGGATAGAATCACCAACGAAGAGGTGCTAAGACGTGCAGGCAACCGCTACTTGTTCCAGACACTCAAGATCCGACGATCGAGATGGCTTGGACACCTGAGCAGAATGCCCGATGGCCGTCTCCCTAAATTTATCCTCTACAGCGAACTGGCAAATGGAACAAAAGCCGCGGTCGCCTGGTACTGCGCTTTAAAGACGTGGCCAAACAGGACCTGATCGCTCTTGGCATCGATGTGAATGTGTGGGGGGGGGCTAGCCGAAGATAGACCAGCATGGAGGTGTGCCTTGAGTAAAGGTGTCGAAGGACTTGAGAACCTTTGGTTCGAGAGACTGAAAAAAACAAAACTAGTGACTACGTTTACTGTTACTTGCATTAATCTTTCGTAGATTGCTTGCCATTATTAATATACTTATTCTTCGATCTAAACAGTTTTAAGTGACTTATTGGTTAACGACACGGTTTGAGAACCTGGATGTGGACAGTTCACTACAGCGATACACTTTTATTAAACCCACACTTGTATCGAATCAAACCTCATAGCGAACAGATAGATAAAATAAACCTTTTTACGATATAATTTTTATAATGGCGAGTTTCTGGTCTGATTCAATTTTCGTTTTTTTTTTTTTTTTTTTTTTTTTTTTTGTTAAAGTTTAGATTTTGTATTTCTTTCTTTTCTTTTCTAATCACGGAGAAATAAATAAATAAATAAATAAAAGAAATATTAAAAGAAAAGAATAGGAATAAGCGTGTATTTGATTGCCAGCTAAAGCAAATGTTTTTTTAAAAGGTTGGCAGCGCTCATGGTCTGTAAGGGCACCACAGGTAGCGTCATTGTCTTTAGGATGCCCAGTACAGTCAAACAGTGACCTGTCGAATGTTCTCTTAATCTTATATACTCAGTATGGAAGGACACGCAAACACAGCAATCAAATACAAACACAATACGAGTGGGAGAGAAAAAGAAAGAGAGAGAGAGAGAAAGAGAAAGAAAGAGAGAGAGAGAGTTAAATCAAGGTAAAGTTTACATGTCTGGGCCTGGAAACTAAATGGCTAGCTGAGATCTAGTTTTATGTAAAAATGGCAACTAAGTGAAATTGAAACGAAATACGAAAGGAGCACTTTACTTTACATAGACCTGTGAAAGAAATATTTGAAACAATTCTGAAAGACATAAATTTCGAAATAAAATAGTTTTGTAAGTAATAAGTAGGTCTGTGACAACAGAATATGCTTTTCATTCTTTTGACTCTCGAATATATATCACTTAATATTTTATATATTTTTATATACAGTGATGTGGTTCTCGGTTGATTAACTGAGTCTAACTGTGTCAGATACATACTCGAGAGTCAAAACAATGAAAATAATATGCTGTTGTCACATCCCAAGTAATAAAACACTTTTAATTTGTCTTATGCTTCGTTAACAATTCAACTGCAGTTATGTATCGTTTTTTACAAGTTAAAAATTGATACCGCTTTAATACGTTATCACCTTACTTGTTAATGTACTTTTTGCGAAATTTTCTTTTTTTTATTTTGTTATTTTACAAACAACAGAAACAATGAACACAACTTTCGTTTTAGTTTTCTTTTAATATCTGAATATAAATATATCCCAACTATCATCAATGGACCTGAGGTAATCTCGTCAGCATCAGACAAAGCCAAACTCTTTGCCAAGAACTTTGCAGCTAATTCCAGTCTATGCGACCAAGGCCGCCAACCTTCATATTTCCTCCTGTACCAGAAAGCACGCTATGCAACCTACAAATATCTATGCATGATATTGCCAAACTAATCAAAAACCTTGATTCAAGTAAAGCAACTGGTTCCGACGGCATTCCTATTATAGTACTCAAAAAGCTTCAACCAGAACTAGCTCCCATACTTACAAAGCTGTTTAAGCGTTGTCTTAAGGCGAATTGCTTCCCAACACTCTGGAAAATCGCATTGGCATGCCCTGTATTTAAGAATTCAGGTGATCGATTATCTCCCTCTCAGTACAGAATAATAAGTCTCCTGTGTGTCATTAGTAAGTTACTTGAATCTGTGTTAAATAGAGAAGTAGTCAACCACCTCAGCAAAAATAACCTTCTTAGTGACATGCAATATGGTTTCAGTTCTGCTAGATCTACAGCGGATGTACTTATGGTTATTTCTCATAGGATTAGCCAAACCCTCGATGAAGGCTTCCTCTTAAGGGCAATTGCTCTTGACATATCAAAGGCCTTTGATAAGGTATGGCATAAAGATCTGCTTCACAAGATCTCCAGCTATGGTATAGCTGGAAATGTCTTTTCAATTATTAAATCATTTCTCTCTTATAGGTTCATAAGAGTAGTGGTTGATGGGCAGAAATCAGAAGCTCACAGTATTAATGCTGGAGTCCCTCAGGGGTCCATTCTGGGTCCAACTCTCTTTCTGATCTATATCAACGATTTTCTAAATCACATTCTTAGATCATTCGTAGACATTTATGCTGACAACACTACCATCTATGGTAGCACATCAAAGGCCGTAAACAACCAAATTCTCTCGGATTCTCTCTCCTCTGATCTTGAGCATGTGGTACAATGGGGAAAAAGTGGCTGGTTACTTTTAATGCATCTAAAACATAGCTTCTATCTCTGCATCATCAACGTTCTGATTCCATTCTGGCATCAATTGAAATGAATGGTTCTCGTCTTGGGGAGGCTCCATGTTTTGACAAATTTCTGGACTTGACCTTTACTCCCGATCTAAAATGGAATGCGTACATCAAATCCGTTGCCAAAGTCGCTGGAAAAATGATGGGACACTTCTACCGATCTAGTAGATATCTTCCTGCTGATGCAATTCTCTACATATAAGAGCCAGGTACGTCCAAGGATGGAGTATTGCTGCCACACCTGGCGGGAGCTTCTAGGACGGCCTTATCCTGCCTCGAGAGAGTTCAGAATAGACTTCGTAGTCTAGTGAGGGATGTCCTTTTCTCTTCCCTGCAATCTCTTTTGCACAGAAGAGACGTTGCGAGCCTTTCTCTGTTTTATCGTTATTTTCATGACAAGTGCTCGTCTTAGCTCCATTGTATGGCCCCCGTCGCCAAAAATTCGCGAGAAACACTCGTTTGGCTGTAAACACTATCAATAATTTTCCCTACTCTTTATCTGTTTCTAAACCTAAACATAGATTCCATGAACAAAGATTTTTTCTTAGAACTTCACACATGTGGAACTGTCTTTCGTTTGCCTGCTTTCCAGCTGACTACAATATGGTTCAACGTAACATGTCCAATGTAAACAAGTTCTTGATGAGCCGTTCCCCTTAAGTCATACAATTTATCAAATTTACACTTCTAATGATTACTATATTGTCCTTTTATTACTGCACACTCTTTAAACCTTATCCTCGAGTGGCCTCTGGGCCTTGAAAAGTGTGTTTTATTTGTAAAAGAATCTAACATGTATTGAAACTGAAGTCGTGCTTAGTAAGATACAAATGAGCTTGGAAAAAAACGTTGATTTCCTTTGTCTCTAAAAGTACTGAAATTGAGCTTTTATTTATGTAAACCGAAATAAAATGGAGAAGTGGCGCTACGGATACAAGTGTTAAGTAGAGTTAGTTCTAAGCGACAGCTGAGGGATGGGGGTAAATCCTCATTAAAGGTGACACTAAGAATAAAATGAAAATTACAGAAGATCATAATCCGGTCATGGTTGATGGAACGAAAACAATCTACTCCGTGGATTAAATATATGATTCAGTTAAAATTCTGTATAGATTCCATGTTCAATATAGTTATTTCAAAGTTTGACAACGCTCACCCTGAGAAAGTCAAAACGTTGTGAAAAATAATACTCAAGATTAGTTTGAAAAATCGAATTAATACAGAAATAAAGAATTACAGGGGAATTTAGCAGAGAAACCAACAAATGACTACGCAAAAAAAAAAAGATATACAATAAAAAAAAGTGTTACTATAGCTAATAAGAGGTACTTTTATACCTCCCTGGATATTTCCTTCATTTTTTAAATTGCTTAAAGGCTCTTTATTGGATCTCAAAAATTCAGATCTTACGCACGGATTTGAATTAAGATAGCAACTAGTTCTTGTCATGAAAGAAAGCTTCGTTTTAAAATTCGCGGTTTGCATGTTCCATGAAGTTATTTTTATTTCTTTTGCACACCTCAGAAACTTGTGCATTTTTCTAGTGCAGTTGAACATTCCAAACAAATTCTGTATTTACTTTTTCAGTTTATTTTTTATTTTATTTTTTATTTTTGAAGAGGGCTGATTTTATTTTGGCACTTGTACAGTGTAACATTTCCAAGCAAATTCTGTGTTTACATTTTTTTTTACAAGGTGGTCACCACTTATCAAGGCTCAGAAGCCACTCAAGGATAAGGGTTATTGCGTGTACAGTACGTTAATGTTGAGATTTGATAAAGTGTCTACTTCGTGGGGCCGTTCATCAGGAATTTGTTTATGTTGGACTTGAAGACATCCAAGTTGTAGTCAGGTGGGAAACAGGCAGACGGAATAGAGTTCCACAGGCGTGCGCTTTGTTCATGGAATCTACTTTTTTTGTTTTGGCACAGATAAAGAATGGGGAAAATTTTGACAGTGGTTTCAGCTAGACGGGGGTTTTTTCGTGAATGATCGGCGAGGGGGGCAGAGAGTGGAGCTCAGACGAGCATAATTGAAGATAAACAACCATGCGTCGCCAATTCTGCCGTGAGGGAGGTTGATAGGTAGGGTTTTACAACTGATGCTATTCCAAAGTTTTCCTTCTTAAATTGAAGTACAAAACCGAGGAGTATGAGAACAGTATATACGACTATTTAATTCATAGATAAACGAATCCAAAAGTTTTAATAAAAGTGGCACAATATCTTCGTAAAAATTCGAACCGGGCACACTGTATTCACAGCTTGTGCCAGTAGCCACTATAACAAATCCACTTTCGCTAAAAGACTCTGGCGGTGCTTAACTAGCCAGCAAATAGCAATGAAATTAAACACCACTTTTCATCCTTTTCTAATCAGTAAGTGTAACGCTGTCTTTCTCACTAAAAGTACTGATTCCTTCACACACCGGCACGCCTGGACCAATTCCACATGTCACCTATATCTCCGGTACCGGAAACACCAAATTAAACACACTTGAGCAAAGAATGCCTTTGATGGCCTACCAAAAATCTCCTCGTCGGCCGATGGTGATCTCAAAGGAAGATTCTTTGTCGTCTTGGATAAAACACAAGTTTTCATGTAAGCAGGCGCCAAAAAAGAAAATAACTTACAAAAAAAAAAAAATGGGAGAATAAATAAGTAAGTAAAAAAACGAAAAACAAAATGGCGTACGTCGTGTTTATTCTTAAGTGATGTGTTATCAAAGCGGATCTGTTATAAGACATGTTAAGCGCAAAGATTAATTGTTTTTGGCGCAGAAACAATCACTTTGATAAGGATTTCTACTTCTGAACATTCGCTTTTTCAATTCTTTTATTTGAAATATTTTATGCTGTATAAAAAAATTGCACCAGTTAAAAAGTCACACCTATATACGGGGTGAATGGGAAGTAAATATTTATTAATAAGCGCTTGTAATTTATTATTATTTGGAGGTGACGATGGTCAAGTAGTTAATGACACGGACTGACAACCTGGGTGTTCGAATCCAGTTAGTTTCACACACACATACACACACACACACACACACACAAAAAAAAAAATCCTTAAGCCCTTCTTTTTGGATCTGATAATGTTATAAAGTTTTGTTAAAACTTCCATTCTTATGTTTTATTTCTTATATTAATTGCTCCATTTAACCCTGTAGAAGTTTTATTATCAAAATAGGTTTATTTACTTAAAGGTTATCAATTTATATATATCTATATATATATATGTGTGTGTGTGTGTGTGTGTGTGTGTGTGTGTGCGTGTGTGTGTGTGCTATTTGTTTTTGTTTTTGCGATACGTCTTGAATGAATTCAATTATTTACGAAATGATGAGTCGTAGACGACGAAACATGTGTCAGTGGATAATTATATTTAAAAAATAATATATATACATATATATATATATATATATATATATATATATATATGTAGGTGCCTTCAATAAGCTTCCAAGCTTTTTCATCTAGGCATTTTTATTGATGGTAAACACATAAAACTCTAACCCCCTTCGAAGTAATCTCCTCTAGCTGCAATGGTTGTATCGTTCCAATAACTTCTAGAAGGCTTCATGGAAGTTCTCTTGTGTGAGTGTGTCAATTACCGTCTTCACAACCCTTTTCATCTCTTCAATTGTCTCATAACGATAGCGTTTATGGTTTTCTTTGAGCCTAGGGAATAACCAAAAGTCAGAGGAAGCAACATCTGGACTATGGGAAGGGTGAGGAGCTGTCTTGATGCCCATCTTAGTAAAAAATAGTCTGTGACAAAGATGAAGTTGTAGAATGGTGCATTGGGCAAACTTTGCGCAAATCTTCCGCATCTCTAGTTCCTCACGAATAATTGTGTGTACAGTTCTCACACTGAAATCAAATTATCCACTTATTGTCTGTATAGATACACGACAATCCTTTTTCATGAAATTCTTTATTTGGCTAATCAAATCTGTTGTTCTGACTTCCTTTCTTTTCCCACGTTTCTCATTTCACACAGATTCTCTTCCTTCCTTGAATCTCTTATGCCATTCAAAAACTGATGTTCGATTCATGCAAGATGGTACAACAGTAGTCAAACATTCCATACGTTTCTGCGGTCTTTTCCACAAGTTTCAAACCGAATTTTATTGCATATCGTTCTACTAAAGTGTCACCAAGTTCAGATTGCATTTTTGAAATTCAGTAACCAGCTGTGAAAAATAGGCTTTAGTAGGGTGCATTCCAATTCTTGATGTAGCTTGTTATTTGAACCTAAAATCATAATAATTAGTCCGACATTTTATAAAATAGATATAAAAGACTTTTCATACTTAATAATTAAACCCCAAAAAACGATGAACTACAATAATCTATGGGTCTAGCACGCTTGTAATTGGAATGTTGATATATAACTACAAGAAGTATTATCGTGAAGCATCGCTACATTAGGAAATCAACCACATTATTGACTCCAAACAATGACTAAGTACCTTAAGTAGAGAACTCTAGGGACGGAATATTCCACAAATATTTTGATGAGCCATTAATGTTAAATCCCAAGAGAAAAAGATATTGAAATCTGTGTGACTTCAAATCTTGGGAGGAGGGCGTTGTGGTGGCACCCACTCATTTACATAGGTGGATAATATTACACATAAATAGCAAGACTCGGTTAGTCTGAGTGTGTGTTAACCAGAAGCCACCGAAAGCCGAGCCGAGAGCAGATATGTTCTCCAGCCAAGACGCTCTTACCTGACAACCATTATGTAAATATACTGTAAATATACTTTTCCTAATACACTTCTTATTGATCTACCTTTGTTTGTTGAGTCTTCATTTGTATTGCCTTATACGTTATTTGGTTCAACCTGCAAACATAACAAATATAGATAAATATATGCTATTATACACCTGTTTTCATGTGTACGGTCTAAAGGATCTATCCCTAAAATGAAGCGTATAAACCTATCAAATATATACATACTTTAGTATTGCGGAAAGGATCAACAACCCAAATGAAAGAATGATAACCACCGAACTTAAATTTATATATAGATATAAAAACCTTTGCCACGATAATTGTCTCAAACAGCGCGGTAGAGGAGAAAATATTACTACCTTTACAGCACCTTTATTTAAATCATATAAATAAGTCAATATATCTGTTCAACTGTTAATTTAACAATATGGACATATATCTTATAAACACATAAATAAATAAAGAATTTGAAAACTAGAAACAAATGAACGGGTAAAAAGCGATGAATAGAATAAAAAAAAAACAATTGATAAATGAATAAAATAAAAATAAATGAATAAATAAATAAACAAAATTTGTAAATGGAAAATGAAGTGGCACCTGAAAAGAAAAAAAAAACATAAAAATCTAAGATAGAGAAGTAGCGACGATAAGAGTAACATAAAATTTCAGATCAAAGCAAAAACTAAGACCAATACACAACTGGCAAGTAAAAAGAGTACTAACACCGCCCCACTGCGACAGCTTAACTACGTTTTTCTCCCTCTCCCTCTCAACATACTCCCTTCCTTTACCACACTTCCTTCCAACACCCCCACTGCTCACATTCACAAAATCTACACCCCACTCCCCTCCAGAATGTAAATCACTTATACAAAATAATGTAATCTGGACACCGTTTTAATATCGATTCTTTTTTGGTCTGATGAGGTGGTTTCCTTGAATTAGGATTCCACTGAAACATGTATGCATATATTTAACTAATGATATTTGGATAATAATCAAACTGTATACCAGCTCTGTCCTGAATTGAGCACTCTTAAATAATCACGCGAGTTTTATTGGATTTATATCTAGGAAACCAATTGATACAATCACACACATATATATATATATATATATATATATAAAGAGAGATAGAGACAGAGACAGAGAGAGTCATCCACAGATAAATTGTTTCGCTGTATTACAACTCTTCACTGCGGCTAGACTAGCCCTTACTACGAGCTAGCGATTGAACCTACTATCATCTAGTTGATAGTCGCCAGATTTACTCTCCGTCACATGGAATCGGTGCCCGTAAACAATATTCTCAAAAGTCTATTCACATAAACATTTGACCGCTACTTCTACAGTGCTCGAGTGTTTTTATTTACAAATTTCTACTTTACAGATCTGTTCTTAATATTATATATATATATATATATATATATATATATATATATATATATATATATATATATATATATATATATATATATATAGCTAATCAAAGATTTTGATTACAGTAAAGTAACCGGCCCTGACGGTATTCCAATTACAGTACTCAAAAAACTTCAACCAGAACTAGTGCCCATACTTACAAAACTGTTTAAACGTTGTCTTAAAAACAATTGCTTCCCATCACCCTGAAAAATCTCATCAGTATGCCCTGTATTTAAGAATTCTGGTGACCGCTCATCCCCCTCTCAGTACAGGCCAATAAGTAATGAGTAAGTTGCTGGAATTTGTGTTAAATAGAGAAGTAATCAACCATCTCAGCAAAAATAATCTTCTTAGTGACACACAGTATGATTTCCGTTCTGCTAGATCTACAGCAGATGTGCTTACAGTTATATCTCATAGGATGAGCGAATCTCTCGACGGAGGCAACCTTTCTAGGGCAATTGCTCTTGACATATCTAAGGCCTTTGATGGGGTATGGCATAAAAGTTTACTTCACAAGATCTCAAGCTGGTATAGCTGGAAATGTCTTCTCAATTATTAAATCATTTCTTTCTGACAGGGTCATAAGAGTAGTAGTTGATGGGCAAAAATCAGAAGCTCACAGTATTAATGCTGGAGTTCCTCAGGGGTCCATCCTGGGACCAACTCTATTCCTCATCTACATTAATGATCTTCCAAATCACATCCTTACATCATTTGTAGACATTTATGTCGATGACACTACCATCTATGGTAGCACATCTAAATCAGTAAACGACCAAGTCCTCTTCGATTCTCTCTCCTCTGATCTTGAGCACGTGGTACAATGGGGAAAGGAGTGGCTGGTTACTTTTAATGAATCTAAAACCAAGCTTCTTTCTTTACATAATCAACGTTCTGATCCCCATCTGGCATCAATTGAAATGAATGGCTCTCGTCTTGAGGGGACCTCAAGTTTTGACAAGCTTCTGGGCTTGACCTTTACTCCTGATCTTAAATGGAACTCGTACATCAAATCTGTTGCCAAGGCCGCTGGAAAAATGGTGGGACCCTTCTATCGATCCAGTAGATATCGCACTGCTGATGCAATTCTCTATCTATATAAGAGCCAGGTACGTCAAAGGATGGAATACTGTTGCCACATCTGGGCAGGAGCTAATAGAAAGGACTTGGCCTGCCTTGATAGAGTTCAAAATACACTTCGTAGCCTCATAGGAGATATCCTTTTCTCTTCCCTGCAACCTCTATCTCACAGAAGAGATCTTGCTAGTTTGTTTCTGCTGTATCGTTATTTTCATGGAAAGTGTTCGACTGAGCTTCAGTCTATGGTCCCCCTCGCCAACCTTTCACAAGAAACACTCGTCTAGCTGAAAACACTATCAATAATTCCCCCACACTCGTTATCTGTGCCTAAACCTAAACGTAGATTCCATGAAAAAAGCTTATTTCTTAGATCTGCACGCCTGTGGAATTCTCCTCCGTTTTTCTGCTTTCCAGCTGACTACAATATGGTTGTCTTCAAGTCTAACGTAAACAAGTTCTTGATGAGCTGTTCCACTTATTAAAAAATTTACCGAATTTCCATTACTAACGATTACTATATTGTCCAATTTCTACTGTACACTCTTTGACCCCTATCTTCGAGTGGCCTCTTGGCCTTGATAAGTGGCGATGCTTATGTAAAAGTATATATATATATATATATATATATATATATACACACACACACACACATACACGTGTTTGTAATTTACAATTACAAAGAGCTTTGCATTATATATTAACTTGGTCTCTTTATTTGTATGACAATGTGCTTCAAAGAGCTTCACCGCATACTTAAAAACGAAATTCCGTCATTTATATAGTCCTTCAGCTGCCAGGAGCAGCATAACAATCACAAGTCTTATTTTGTAAACCCATATTTTTAATAATAATCCCTTTTGATTTGTTTAGAACAAAATCTTCACATGTTTTCTTTAGATATAATGAATATTAGGACTTCTTATTCAATATTGCTTTATCTCATACGCTGTTTATTAAGGTTTCGTTCTTCTTTGCCGCCCAATAAATCTATATGAAAAACAACGTCGATAACTAATCGATATTTTCTAACTCGTCCTACCGTTTAATTCATTCTATCGATAAATCAGAACCGCCCGCGTAATAATCAATTCGCAATCTCCAATAACTGAATTAGAATCCAACCATCGACTTGAATTAATGTTTTATACCTTTCTTATCCCAAACAAGAGATATTGCCACTTGTAACGTGAGGCTACTGTTTGGGATTGTGCGGAACTCAAGAGTTTTAGGGAGTTGAGCAGCTTTGGTCACATTACATTTAAATTTCTACAGGTTGGTACAGTCAGAGAAGCAGAAAACAGAGAGGGAATTACAAAGTCTAGCTGTTGGAGGGAAGAAATTATTTGTAGTAGGCTTTCCGATATCTAGGGTCCTTAACAGTAAAAGGGTGGGATTTTGCTGCCGATCGGGTTTGTCTGGAGTATGTACGTAAAGGCGGCACACGTGCTATGAGTTCATCAAAGCACATGCCATTAATGTACTTGTAAAACACGCACTGTTTTTCTTGGTCTTGAGTATTGTCAATCTTTCTCCCCCCCCCCAGCCTATTCCTCTCTAGCTGGATATACACACACATACATACAGCCAACTTCCTTTTGTATAATAGATTCATAGAGGAATGTGCCGGCATAAGGGAATAAACTCTTTGATAAAATAATATTTCCTTTAGTAAGCGCATGGTATGGCTGGAAAGCTTACCCCTTTTTTACGAAATCTAATTTCTATTTTATATCTATCTAAGTTTTATATATTATTCATACATCGCTGATCAAGACAATGTCTAGCAGATGTTTTTCTTTTAGCTGCACACACACACACACACACACACACACACACACACACACACACACACAGAACTGTCATTCATATAACAAATTACTCCCAGGTTAACACTGAACCTAAGTGATAGAACATATCAGAATTCCACCTAAATCAGAATTTGTTCATCAATTAAAATACAAGGTGGAACGATAAAATTGTCGCCCTAAAGAAAACAATACTACAGCTTTATTTTAAAACTTTTATTGAAAAAATCAATTCAGGTGACTTGATTATATGCCAAAACTGACACCTATTAAATGTAGTTGTTATTTATTTACCTATTCACGAGGGCAGAGTTCGACACACGATTATTTCGTTTGTGTGGCGGAAAATCCCACCTCTAAATTCTCTTCGTCGGTACAGGGATTAAAAACAAAATACAAACTTGAAAACATATGACCAACACTAAAGTAGGGGAAAGTTAAGATTTATAAAGCAAACCATAAAGTTTTTAGGCTAATAAGATGTAAATACAATTATAACAACATGGAAAAATTTTACGAGGTGCTTCCAATAAATTTCCCGACTTTTGTGTACAGGCGTTTAAAATTGTAGTAGACTTTGGAAAATTCAGTATTTTATTGTTATACATGAAAAACTACAGCAAGAATTGGAACACACCCTGCTAAAGCCTGATTACTAGTGAATTTCAAAAACACAATCCGGACGTGATGACACTTTAGAAGAACGATTTGCAATAAAATTTGGTTTGAAACTTGGAAAGAAATGCCACAGAAACGTAAGGAATGCTTCATACTGCTTTTGGACCATCTTGCATGAATCGAATATCGTTTTTGAATGGCATAAGAGATTCAAGGAAGATAGAGAGTCTGTGAGAGATGATGAGAGGTGTGGGAGGAGTAAGGAAGTCAGAATACTAGAGTTGATTAGCAAAATAAAGCAGTGCATGGATAAAGATTTTCGAATGTCTATAGAGACAATAAATGCATAGTTTGATGTCAGTGTGGAAACTGTACACACAATTATTCGCGAGGAACTGAAGATGCGGAAGATTTGTGCGAAGGCACAAGTCCACAACTCCATCTTTGTCACAGACTATTTTTACCAAGATTGGCATCAAAACAGTTCCTCACCCGCCTTGCTCTTTGTGACTTTTGGTTATTCCATAAGCTCAAGGAAAACCTTAGAGGCTGCCGTTATGAGACAACTGAGGACATGAAAGAGGTTGTGACAAGGGTCATTGCTGGGTAGATTACCTCGAAGCGGACTAGAGTTTAATGTGTTTACTATCCATAAAAGTAAACAGGTTTCTTCAGTCTTTGACAGACTATATATACCCACGAAGTGGTGCCTGAGCGTGAAATTTTTGTGGCAGGATGTGCGCAATCTCCGACCACACCTCTCCAGAGTCGACATTGTTAAATACCAGTGGCAAGTGAAGGAAGACTGGAAACAAATGCCGAGATAAGCAGAGAGCACATCTAGCGCCTAGAATTCCCAAATGGTCGCCCACCTGGTACTAATCGGGCTCAACGTTGCTTAACTTTGGTGATCTGAATGAGAACATGTGTGTCAACGCGATTATGCCGTATGAAAATAAAAGTACCTATACGAAAACAGTATGGAAACTTATTGAAGGCACCTCGTACAAGGTTTATATCGAGGCAAGTACAAATATCAGATAAGCAAAGGGGTAGAGTAAGGGTAAAATTTTAGGATGTTTACATAAAAAGTACCGATAATAAAATGGAAAACAACTCCGTTTGGCCGATTTACATAATAAATACAGTCACGATTACATAATATAAAGTTTATAGATTTTAAAAAATGTTATCTGCCATGAAATAGATGAAGTTGAACGTTTCCATAGTTAATTGATTATACTTAGTGTTGAGTTAATATAATTAAAGTAAATATGAAAAGGACAAAAAATGGAGAAATACTAAAACTTACGAATGAATTACAAGTAAATAATGATATAAATAAAAAACAACAACAGAATGTGTAAATGGTAAGAATATAAATTAGAAAATATTAATTGATCAATTAGTACTAGTAAAAAATAAATGAAAATAAGTAAACATAAGTAAACATAAAATAATGAATAAGTAAAAATATTTAAAAAAATAAATCCATTCTAGCGAGGGGGGGCGGCTTTGCCCGGTAGTAAAATACGCTTAAATACGATATCTTAATTTGTCCAGATTTCGTATATAATACCATAGTGTCTGATTTCAAAGGTAAAAAAAGTATTTGGGTGCCATCATCTAGAATACAAAACCGAAAGCAAAACTATAGCATTCAAAGCTGGTGATGTTACTACTGTACCAAAGTGTCACGCATATGAACTGATTAAAAATAAACTAAGATGAATGTACAAAATGTATAACGTTTTTTCTTCAATTTTGACTCCTGTTTGACCTTTACTCGGTTAAAGACACATAAAAGAACGGTCCATAAAAATCCAATCATTTAAGGTCCCTAGCGCCGCTTTGCGACTTTTGAAAGAGACAGAGTTTGACAGTATGGACACAGACAGACAGACAGACAGACAGACATACGGACATAGAGAGTTTTATAAATAATATATATATATATATATATATATATATATATATATATATATATATATATATATATATATACAGGTGGCAAAAAGAAAGTCCGTACTTGTAATTTTTTCAAAAACTGCAATTTAAGCTAAATTTAATGTAACTGTTTAAACAACCTATACCTCATTTGATTCACCTTTTATCCTTCTCTAATTTGTCCTGTTCATATTTAACTTTTAATTGAAATATTCTAGTGTTCACGTTAATTTTAAAAAAATCCAAATTGAGGAGGCAAAAAGAAAGCCCGCAATGGAAAATAGTTATTCAAATGTAACTTTAAGACATTAATGCAACACAAATACAACAGGAACACAATGAACTAGTTAATATTTAGTAGCATAGTCCTTCTGCAATTTGACAGCCTTCAATCTTTTGGAAATTCCTTTAAGTAGACTGCAGCAATACTACGAGGAAAGGGCATCCCACTTTTCTTTAATTTTTGTCCAAAGTTCTTCCAAATTTGAAATTTTATCATTGCGTAGTTGTTGCTTGATGCAATGCCATACGTTTTCGATATGGTTTGAGGTCTGGAGATTGTGCAGGCCAATTCAAACACAGAATATCATGCTCTTCCGGGAACCGCTTGACATTGCCAGCTGTGTGAATAGGAGTATTATCCTGCATGAAGATGGGATTATCATCCAAATTTCTTCCAAAGTAGGGTAGAAAATGCTCAGTCAACATATTAATGTACTTGGTCGAATTAATTCGACCTTGCAAGCGAACTATAGGCCCTGGACCATTGGTACTAATGATGCTCAACACCAAAACCGAATCTCCACCACATTGCAGCGTTGAAACTGAGCACCTAGGATAAAATTCTTCGTCTTTCTTCCGATGGACGTATTGCCTACCATCAATACCTAGCCTACTGAACTTGCTTTCGTCGCTAAAAAGCACTTTTTACCAATATGAAGAGTCTTGATCTTCATTGCACCTGATGAAGTCCGGGCAGCGCTTTCTGTACTTTAAAGAAATCATTGGCTTACGTCTTGCAACATAACTCCGCGAATTAAACTCCTTTGATCTGTTCTTGACAGTAGAAAGCGAACACTTTTTAACAAGATTGCCCTGTTGTTGGATTTGGGGATCCGTTTCAAATCTGTTTCTTAGGCTGCGGATCTTGATAGCATTGTATTCCCTGTTAAAAGTAACTATAGTACGACCAGATTTAGGGGCATCACGAACACTACCGGTGTTTTGGTGCTTTGCACAGTCTTTCGTACCGTTTTCTCATCACATTTCGATCTGCAGTCGATTTCTCGATTGGATAAAGCAGAAAGGTGGAGATCAATGAGCTCCTGACGATCACTAAGAGAAAGTCGTTGCATATGGACTAAATTTTATGTTGTATAACCTGGAACAATAACAATTACGATTAGAGATGCTTTGTTGCCTATTGGTGGATATTTTTAACTGATTTAGGGGCGATAATTTACGCTGATTTTAAGCGAATTTGTTGTGCGGACTTTCTTTTTGCCTCTTCAATTTGGAGTTATTTTTTAAGTTGACGTGAACAGTAGAATATTTCAATTAAAAGTCAAATATAAACAGATAAAATTATAGAGGAACAAAAGGCGAATCAAATGAAGTATAGGTTATTTAAATAGTTGCATTAAATTTAGCTTTAATTTGCAGTTTTTTAAAAAATTACAAGTGCGAAATTTCTTTTTGCCGGCACTGTATATATATATATATATATATATATATATATATATATATATATATATATATATATATATATATATGACAACTTCCGCTTTACGATAACCGTGTGATTTAGGATCAGCCGAAGTTAGATAAGTTTGTCGGCTGGGAACTGAGATCTGATACAAGATAGACTACATATGTTGCCTTTCTCACCTTACAATGTTCCAACCTTGTTAATGAAGAACGCTTTACACAGGTAAATACTATAGTGTTACACACACACGTATATATATATATATATATATGCATATATATATGTATATTATTATTATTATTATTAGTAGTAGTAGTAGTAGTAGTAGTAGTAGTGGTAGTGATGGTAGTGGTGGTGGGTGTGGTAGCGGTAGTAGCATCTATTTTAATTTGTATATGTGTATATACTTGTCCTTATGTGTGTTTATGTATATATATATATATATATATATATATATATATATATATATATATATATATATATATATATAAATGTAACTCTTGGTTCGTTCGCAATTAATAGTCTAAAAACCACTGGACGGATGGCTTCCACATTTTGGTATAATATGTTTACTATATCCATGTGTGTTTTTATATATTTCTTTTTAATTATAACATTATACTTAATTTTTCTATGATAAATAGGTGGTTTTCTTTGTACCGATAGGCCATTTTTTTTATTTAGGGACAATTATTTATTATTTTTTATTTAGGGACAATTATTTATTAGTTTATGATTTGTTTCTTGCAAAAAAAAAAATTAAAAAAATACCCTCTCTGAGAAAAACAAGTAAAACTAGCTGATAAAATATGTAAGCCTTCTGGGGAGCTAACCGCTTCAATATAATTCCAGTAACATATAGTGAGAAAACACGGAACATTTTATATATTGAATATACTATATTTATAATTTTTTTAGTGTAGAAAGTTAAAATATGGAGTTTTTTTGGGGGGGGGTGAATTAGCGATTTTTGAAAATTTCAGATGATAAAAGTTAAAAATCTAACGATTTTCTGGACATTTCTTTCTCCTGACCTCGCGGTTTTTTTTTAATGTCAGAAAAGGATATTTTGGTCTCACAGGCTTAATGTAAACAGAATGTGTTTACAATATCGGTAAATTTTCAATGGGTTTAATCACATGATTATTGATAATGTAACCATGTGATTGAAATTTGATGTAAATTAACCACACGTGGTCATTTTGCTATCAAGTATTCATCGAAAAATGGTAGGGACAGACAATGAATGCCGACGCTCAAAGTGTATAAACATTTTGACCCTTCCCTTTACTTAAAAATTCACCAAAAATCAGGAAATTAACCAATTTTAATGAAAATTTCAGAATTTATCAAATAATGATCGCAGAATATAATGAACTAATTATTTTTACTTAACTCTTAGTGAAAATTTTTTATTTTGTTTAAACAAAAAATACCTTTACTTAAGTTATGATTTTCAGTAGTAAATAAAAAACGCAAGAATTTATTTTTGCTTTTTTTATACAAATAAAGCATCGTAATTTGTAACAAAACTAATTTTTACAGTAACATTCCGAAAAAAGCCCCTAATGTCCGTATTAATGAATTCGATATAACTCGAAGAAAAATAAATTTCTCACATAGGAAATTAAAGATTCAATGGTTTTGTATTACTGTAAACATAGATTCGAAAAAGTTGTCAAAAAACAAATATATAACAAATAAATGTTATCAAAAGCAAGATAAGTTACTTTTCTATCTAACTGGATATATTTTTCGTGTTTTTATTCAATGTAACATGTTTATTCAGCTCGCAAAACATACAGTGTTTACCGATGTATTGGAAAATTAAAGATGGCGCCTTACTCCCTCTTTAACACGATAAGTTTGGGAAAAGGTGTTATAAATAAAAAAAAACTAGAAAAAATACTATTAAAACCTCGCCGAATATATGTCTAGCTATGTCACGGTAACATATATTGAGCGAGTTTTTAACAGTATTTTATCAAGTTTTTTATTTATAACACCTTTTCCCAAACTTACCGTGTTAAAGAGGGAGTCAGATGCCATCTTGAATTTTCCAATACATCGGTAAACACTGTATGGTTTTCGAGCTGAATAAACATGTTACATTGAATAAAAACACGAAAAATATATCCAGTTTGGTAGAAAAGTAACTTATCTTGCCTTTGATAACATTTATTTGTTATATATTTGTTTTGTTTTTTTTTGACAACTTTTTCGAATCTATGTGTACAGTAATACAAACCCCGAAATATTTTTTTTGTTTGTTTGCTTTAAAAAAAATAGCATTAATACAGTAAGTTATGTAAAATTTGCATAGAATGCTCTGCTTTACGGTTGTTGTAAAAATGGAACGGAAATTTGAATTTCATTCCCTTTAAATTCGGTACATTTTTACATTACGTCCAACTCATCGTTCACATTCGACACGTAATATTTTATAGCTTTTCGGTTATGCTGGCAAGGTTAGGGGTGTCTATTCCGAAAGCCGTTCTAACATGGGTAGATTGGTAGGTGTGTCAGAAATTTCGTGAAAAATAGTGAATAATTCCATTCCGTCTTTCCAAGCTTATAACTCCTCTAAAAATGTAACTCAAGCCCTAATTTTTTTTTCAATTAAAGGAGCAAGGACCAAGGTTTCATTAAAAAAAAACAAAAACAAACAACGTGTTTTTTTTAAAAAAAAGGTTTTAAACTTCGGACTTTACAGGTAAATTTCTAAAAACACTACTTTTTTTGTTTGAAATTTGAATATATTATTTATTGACCTTTTCTCTTCAATTTCTGATATATAACACTTTGGTGAGTCAATTAATTATTTACTTTTTAATAGACATTTCAAAATGGGAGGCGTGAATTATTCGACCCTCTGTCTTTCCAAGCTTATAACTACTCGAAAAATGTAATTCAAGCCCTAATTTTTTTCAATTAAAGGAGCAAGGACCAAGGTTTCATTAAAAAAAAAACAAAAGAAAAAAAACAACGTGGTTTAAAAAAAAACTTCGAACTTTACGGGTAAATTTCTAAAAAAACACTGCTTTTTTGTTTTAAATTTGAATATATTATTTATTGACCTTTTCTTTTCAATTTGTGATATATAAAACTTTGGTGTGTAAATTAATTATTTACATATCAATAGTCACTTGAAAATGGGGGGGGAAGAATGTAAAAAAAAACGTTTGTCTAAAATATCATATTCAGTTTATTGGAAAGAGCATAAACTTTCACATTGATCCTGAAAATATCGTAATAGAATCAATAGAAAAATTTTGATAGATTTTTAAAGTTTAAAAATTGAAAAATATTGAGTTCGTAAAATTCATTACTGTTTTTTTTTTAAATAAAAATATTTCTATTACTTTTAAAACAACTTTAATAGTTTATTTTGGAAGTATAATCCATAAAGAAAATAAACAACCCACTTTTAAAAGAGAAATTACGAGTTTTTTATATTTTATTCGCAGTTTCGTGATAGGGGTGTACAAAAATTCCTACAAAAATTCTGATACATCTACTAGATTGGAGTGTTTATTCATTGTAAACGTACCCGACAACCTATTAATGTGAATGGTAAGCTGGACTCATGTAAAAAATAAAAAGATATACCAAACTGACTTTTTCGTTTAAAAATAGAATTATTTCCCTTTCGTTATTAACTTCTTCTTTTTTTTTAAATATTTTGTGTTTTATATACATAAAGTACAATTGTTGAATGTTACTGTTTTGATTATATTCGTTTTTTTTTGGGGGGGCACAATTAAAAAATTAAGAAAGATTAAAACGCAGTGAAATTTAAGTTTCCGTTCCATTTTTACAACAACTGTAAAACAGCGCATACTCAGCAAGTTTTATCGTAATTTATAAGCATGATATTGAAACACTAAATCAACATTTTATTTATTTTTATGCATAATTAATGATGGAAGTTTTTTCTGTTTATTTTCTGAACATCTGTTTAAAAAATAATTTGTACATTTTCATGAAAAAAAGAATCAAACTTTTCTCTATATTTACATAACTATTTACAGTGTTCATGTAAAGCATTCATTTGTTCTTTTTATAATAAAAATTCCGTTTTCAAAGAGAAACGTTTACTGCCAAATTTCTTTTTAAAAAAAAAGTGCAAGTTTTCCTGAAAAAAAAACTTTCACCTAACAATTTATTAATCTTTTTTTGGGGGAAAAAAACTTTTATTGATTAAAAAAATTGCAAAAAATAATAAAAGTAAATAAACGAACAAAATGCAATTTTTCTTGAGGAATGTGTTCCATTTTAACAAACTGAGCCACAGCAACGCGTGGCCGGGTACACCTAGTATATATATATATATATATATATATATATATATATATATATATATATATATATATATATATATATATGGGCGCAACAGCAAAGACGTTACGTTTTTCTCCTCTTTCGCAGTACGGGTTAGAGCCTGCCTGTCTACTACCACTTTTTAAAAAATTTTGCTTAACGTAAAAGAAGTGAAAAGGATAATGGCGTTTGTTTTGGTTGTCGTTCAATTCTGGAGGCGTCCATTCATCAAGTTGTTTTGTTGTTTATTTTTACAATTTTCTCAGGTGGTTGAAAATCGTACTAAACTTTACGTCTAATTCAGAACCAAGTTCTGAAACAGTTGTGCGTGGATTGGCTTCGACTAAGGCTCTTAATTGATCGTTGTCAACATCCTATGGCCAGTCACTATGCTCATCATCTCCAAGACTTTTGTCGACGCCATGATATTTCCTAAACGACCATTGTGCTGTATATTCAGTAATGGTTCCTGGGCCAAACGTTTCGTTGATATCCCGAGGTGTTTCAGAAGCTTTTCAGCAGAGCTTCAATTGCAATAAGAAAATTGTGCAAATTTGCTGTTGTTCCATTGTGTATTCAATCTTCTGAAAAGAAAAGACATGATTGTTTTAAAACGACTGTAATGTAAATTATTAGATAGAGCGAAAAACGCTCTTTAAAATTATATAAAATGCAAAGGAAAACTTACTTGAAAATACATCATTTGAAATCAAAATTCAAAATTCCGCAAGAACTTATCCACCTATCTACTTCATTTACTCGCATAAATTAATATACGAAAGTATAAATTTATGCGTAAACTTTAAGTATTTACTTGAACAGTGCTCAATACGTAGGTAGAGCTAGGTAGTAAGTTATAAAATATATATAAGCCCGATGAATCCTAGCGTGGATGAAACGCGGAATATTTTGTGTAGCTTAATCGCCACACACACACACACACACACACACACACACACACACACACACACACTTATATATATATATATATATATATATATATATATATATATATATATCATTTAGACTAATACTTCACTACCTTGATTGAAATCCTTTGACATTTATGAATATACATTATACGCACGAGGAGTGTTAATACACGTCCCCTCTGAGGATTTCACTATTCAAGAACCGGACTTAGATTACTACTTTGGATTACTCTTTCGGTGTATTTTCAGACTTGTTACGGACCAGGATATAATACCCTAGCTCGCCACAAGAAAATAATGAAACGAA
The DNA here is from genome assembly GCF_053919585.1 of Euprymna scolopes. NCBI lineage: Eukaryota > Metazoa > Mollusca > Cephalopoda > Sepiida > Sepiolidae > Euprymna > Euprymna scolopes. Next base: position 20,349,095 of record NC_136504.1, on the reverse strand, counting down.
TGGAAATGAAGGAAACAAAGACTCAATTGATGGATAAGATAAACGTCGTTTATTTGCTGTTTATTTGCTGTTGAAAGAATGAACGTTTTAGTTATAATATGTGTTCATATCCGCGCGTGTGTAACCAATGTTCGTTGCGGGACTGGTGTTTTAGCAAGAAAAGGAAATGTGTGTTCATCTCAAGTTCGGGTCAGTATCGTTTGTTCGCGCGTGGGAATTGAAGTGAGTGTTGTAGTGGAAATTGAAATGATAGTCCAGCGTGAAGACAAAGACAAGGATAGAGGTTAATCTGTACGCCATGTTAGCAGTCAGCTACGCGGTGGTGTTCTTAGGGACCAGTAGTAGATAGAGAGAGAAAGAGTGTAGGTACTGTATGTTGGCTCGTGCCCCCATACATAGTAGTAAGTGGGCGTGACGCACGCGGTCCGGTCCGAAGACCGACCGGCTCGAAAGCTCGGCCTAAAAGAAAGAGCCGGTTCTTACTCTCTCTTTTATACTCGTTTCCGGTGGTCTTTTGCGCATGTGTATATTTCCCTAGAAAGCGGAAGTGACGTCGGCCATGTGTGCGTTCGTGTGCGCGTGTGTGAGTACATATGTGTGCGTTAGCGTGTGTGTATATACACGTGAATGTGAGTGTATGTACGCGAACGTAAATATATGTACGTGTGTGGACGTGGGCGCGTATGTTTGTGTGTGCGTATGTATATGACATAGCTTGAAATGTGAATGTGTGTTTCTCTGCGAGACTAGAAAAGGCTCGCACAGACTCATTACAGGTATTTAAATCTTTCCTCTGTATTTTTCTGCATTCAAGGTGTACTGGATCGTCTCATTTTAATCTTGGCGTACACATAATTCCTCATACATTATCTTCCAAGAATTTGAGTTGATTTACCTTTTAACGCTCTCTGGTCTTATCAAAGAAACTGCTGTTGATTTCATAAATATATTTTAATGTAAGGGCTTGAATTAATGTTTAAAATGCAAAAGTCAAATATAATGTTTGAATTGTCTTCTAAACAGAAACATTTATTTCGAATAGGCCCCTGCCTTATCAAAGAACATATTGTTGATTTAATATGCCGAGCCGTTCCGTTTGTGCAGTCATTAAACTTCTGAAATGCACTAGTGATGTTAGATATTATAAGGTGTTAACTTTGGTGAAAATCGGTCTGTTTCTCCTTTAATCAGATTTTTTTTATTAATTAACCAGTTTTTATATTTATCTAAAGTATTCCAATACAAAACCTATTTAAGACACTTCTAGACATGTTTGAATGAAACTTCATAAAAATCGGCCTAGTCTGAGTCAATAGTGAACAAACTCGTACACGCACACAAACATTATAATTATTATTTTTATTTTTATTTTTATTTTTATTACTCTTCTCTTACTTCAATGTACTTCACTTATGTTGTGTAATGAAAATTTTTTTATCCGAACTTTATTATATATATTTTTTTTAATTTTTTAATAAATTATTTTAATTTTTTAAGGGTAAAATTTGTTTAACTTTTTGAAATTTTTCAATATTTTTTTTATAAATTTAAATACCTTTTCTTAATATTTCATTTTCTCATATATATATATATATATATATATATATATATATATATATATATATATATATAGGAACAAAAAACAATAATTGCAAATATATATATATATGTTTGCAATTATTGATTTTTGTTCCTTCTCTCTTTTCGGGCGAGTGTTGTCATGGAGGAGAATTGGTTCCTTAATATTGACCAATCTTAGGCACATGCGTTGGAGCTTCTGGTGCATTTTGTCAAATTGTCGGCAGTACTTCTCCACCATAATCGTTTCACCCAGATTCAAGAAGCTGTGATGGATGAGATTAACTACAGATCACCAAACTTTCATCATAATATTTTTTTGTGTGCAGTTTCGGCTTAGAGAAGTATTGTGGAGCTTCTCCGGCATCTAACCACTGCACCGAAGGTTGCCGGTTGTCGTAGAGAATCAAATTCTCATCACACATCACAATACGCTCTAGAAAGGAATCGTTTTTGTTGCGCAGAAGGAGCGTAGAAGACACCTTTAAACGACGTTTTTTTTATTATCGTTCAATTCATTCAACGACCATTTATCCAACTTTTTTGACATTCTTATTTGCTTTAAATGGCGAACGACTGTTTAGTGGCCGACCTTGAGTTCAACACTAAATTCTCATTTTGTTTTGCGAGGATCGGCTTTACTTAAAGCTTTCAAATGTTCGTTATCAACCGCAGTCGGCCAGCCGCGACCGTCTTCATCTTCGAGGATCTTGTCACCATTGCGAGATTTCTTGAACGACCTTTATGTCACACGGTCGTTAGTAGTTCCTGGGCCAAATGCAACATTAATATCACGAGTTTTCTCGGCAGCTTTTCGGCCTAGTTTTAACTGGAACAAAAAAAAATCGTGTGGATTTGAATTTTTCCAGGCTGTCGAAAAGCTTGCAAAAAATGAATGAAAAGATTGAGAACGGTACCGAATATACGATTCGATAGAGCGAAAAATGCGCTTCAAAATCATATATACCATGGCTATATATATCAAATAATTAATTCAGAAATCTAATATATAAAAAGCAAAATGTGCTGGTGTGCGTTTGTATGTTGGCCAAAAACTTTCGACACATTCGATGGATTCTGACCAGATCAGTATCGTTTTCAAGCTCGATGTTTCGGCCGACAAATTGGCCAAAAACATGAATTTTTTTCACCCTAAACTGGGCAGTTCTTTACAAGGGAAGGGCCGGCTTTTACGTCGACATTTTCGCAAAATCCTCGTCTCGGTTAGATTGACTACGCTTAATTTCAACGCCCAGGACTTCCGGTCGCGCCATGGAGACATATGGGTTTTTTTTCACCTTTGCGTTACGGATTCGAGCCTGCCTGCCTACCACGTTTTTTGTACTTCTCTCCATCAGGACTGCCTACTGTTGGTTTGATCCCTCTCCCTCACTACTACCACCTTTCTTTTCAGGGATCCCTACTGCACGTACACACACCCGGGCAACGCCGGATACCTCCGCTAGTCATATATAAAAGTAACATATGTGAGAAAACGATATTGTTTTTTTTTCACCAAACCTTATATATATATATATATATATATATATATATATATATATATAGGTAGGTAGGTAAATTAAAGCCAGTTGTTTAAGCAAGAACAAGACGTAAGAAAAAAAAAACAGTCAAACGATGTCTTGGCTAGCATGCACACAAACGGCGGGAAGTTTCAGTGTGGATCAGCTGTCCGGATGGGCGAAACCAGAATGCAATTGGTTGCCGATGCCGGAACTAGTAAAGCAAAAGACACCGGAAACTCGTTTTGTTTCTACTTCTTCGGCGGAAAAGACAGATGGGTGGGAAACACACAACAAAGCGAAATGTTATCACGGACAAGTGATGATAATATTTGCTCAAGTATCTCAGTAACGAAGATGGGAAGGGTAGTAGTAACACGCGTTGTTGTATCCGTTTGTGTATGTTGTCTTGTTGGAGGAGTTAGGGATGAATTAATACAGTCGTTCAGAATTAAAGGGGTTTCTGTGAACGCAAGCGGAAACAGGCGGAAATATAATCGAGTTACGTGCACAGATTTAAGGAATATTAGAGTGGAGATATTCGTATGATGCGTCCATTCAATCAGTACGATTAGTGATGAAAATGCTATTTATGACGTACGCAAATGCTATTATGTTTCGGCATTTTTGTAGGATTGATATTCTGTATTATTTGGATTCTTCAGAGTACTGTCTTCATCCTCTGTGTTATTTGTACACCGTTTCAATCGATGAAACCTCCGACCTTTTTAAATTATACGTCGTTGAGCTCGAGAATCTTTATGCCAGAGTCAGGAATCTGTACAGAATTTCGAACGGAAGACTTTATTTAATCTACGCAAATAGTATTCTCTCGTTCCGTTTGACAGGACCAAGTAGACGTCCTAAGAAATGAGGGATTATATTTTTTGTATCATTTTTGTTGGATAATGAGGAAATTATTCATTGAACCCACAAGACTATCATAGATTTTATAGATTACCGATTATAGGAAATTACTGATTGCATCAACGCACTAGTATAGATTTTATAGATTATAAATTATAGGAAATTATTTATTGCATCACTGCACTATTATAGATTTTATAGATTGTAAATTATAGTGAATTATTAATTGCATGACTGCACTATTATAGACTTTATAGAGTCCCGATTATATGAAATTATTGATTGTATCACCGAACTATTATTGATTTTATAGATTATAAATTATAGGTAATTATTGATTGTATCACCGCGCTATTATAGATTTTATAGATTATAAATTATAGTGAATTATTGATTGTATCACCGCACTATTATAGATTTTATAGATTCCTGATTATAGGAAATTATTGATTACATCACAGGACTATTATAGATTTTATAGATTATAAATTATAGGAAATTATTTATTTCATCACTGCTCTATTATAAATTTTATAGATTACCGATTATAGAAAATTACCGATTGCACCACCGAACTGTTATAGATTTTATAGATTATAAATCATAGGAAATTATTAATTGCATCACCGGACTATTATCATTTTTATAGATTACCGATTATAGGAAATTATTGATTGCATCACCGGATTTTCTATAACTCGTGAGTTTCTTATTTCTGCGACGTAATGCGTTTTCTGATCATAGCAGCATACTTACTTTTAGCTGCTGCAGTTACACTTTTACACTGGTTTCTTGATGCTATAAATCTTTGTTTGAAGCTGACTTATGGTGGAATATTGGCTACCCGTGCACAATAGCATAGGTCGAAGTTAACTATTGGAAGGGGCGGGGCTTACTATGGAATTTCGCGTAAGAACTTATGCTTTTACGCATGCTTTGTCCTATTCTGTTATCTTTTTTGTGCACTATTCAGTAGAGATCATTTGTTACTCGGTGGGACGTATCTTATACGATTCCTGATGGATTCCCTATCAGTTCTATGTTAGTATTTCGTAGTTTTCAGTAACAACGTTTCGGTTTATGATCGGAAGGTTAACATAATAGCAGCCATTATTAAAAGGTAATAAGAGTTGTCGAATGGCTTATAGGTGTCTATCACACATGTCTCGAGCATTTTTTTTCATTTTTAATGGAAATCGCCCCAGACAAGGCATGAAGTCGCCTGATGGAAAAAGCTAAAAAAAATATTTAGATTATTTCTTAGCAAAAAGCTAACCGATTATAAGTATGAGGTGGCTAGATTCCGACCAATAAAAATAAGAAAATCTTCCCTTTGTCAGAAACATTATAAATAGAATGTGAGGACTAAATGAGTTACAAGGTTGTCAAAAATAAACCCAAGAACTACTTTCTACTCTCGTTAAATTAGGGCTAACAACTTATGAATGAATTCTTCTTCAAGACCTCGATGAACGTGACCAAACCAACAATGTCTCATTGTCAGAAGAATCTGAATGGTGCATCTTGCACGGATGGCGTAGTTTGTGATTTTGTTGGCAAGGCAAGTATTGTCCAGACTAGGTCGAGAAGTAAGTCTCGCTTATCCTCATGGGAAACGAGTCGAGAAACATACTGTTTTATTAGAAGATATGTGTGCTGTTAACCGCTGCGTTTGTGTAATTCGACAAACCAAGCAAATCTCTGGTGAACATTAAAATCTTTAAATACATAGATTTGGCCATTTGGATCTAAAGGGAGTGCTGTGTCTCAGAGACAAAGTTGGGCAGTCCTGAGTGGAAGTAGAACGGTAGAGAAACTATATGTACTTGACGTTGTGTTATAAGATTAATTCATAGCGTATGCAGGCCTGATCATTTGATTCTAGACTATGTTCGCTAGTCAAAGGGAGAGTGTTATGGATATCTATTCCGAATTCGTGTCAAATCATTCACAATTTGTCAGATTATTCACAACTTTGTTTTGTTTTGTGTTTTTGTTGTTGTTTTTTTTTTTTTATACTTCAGTCGAAGTTCTCAGAAATCAAGAACCCGCTCCTTCCTAGGGCTAACATTTGATCTCTATATGAGATACATAGATATTCGAATATCCCATTAAAGTGTTTCTTTACCTTATACTGAATTCAAATACTGAATTGAATGGTTCCGGTCATCTTCAACCTTTTTTTTTTTCTTACACAGTGGTCACTACTTATCAAGGCCCGGAAGCCACTCAGGGAAAAGGGCTTATTGCAAGTACATTACGTTAGTGTGGAGATTTGATGACGTGTTTACTTAAGGGGGCGGTTCATTAAGAATTTGTTAACGTTGGACTTGAAGACACCCAAGTTGTAGTCAGGTGGGAAGGAGGCAGACGGAACAGAGTTCCACAGGCGTGCAGTTCTAAGAAAGAAACTTTGTTCATGGAATCCACGTTTTGATTTAGACACAGATAAAGAGTGGGGGAAATTTTTCACAGTAGATTCAGCTAGACGGGTGTTTTTCGTGAAAGATTGGTGAGGGGGGACCAGAGATTGGAGTTCAGACGAGCACCTGCCATGGAAATAACGATAAAACAAGGACAGGCTCGCAACGTCTCTTCTGTGGGAGAGAGGTTGCAGGGTAGAGAAAAGGGCATCCCCCACTAAGTCACGAAGTCTATTTTGCACTCTGTCACGGAAGGATAGGCTGTATTTAGCAGCTCCTGTCCAGATATGGCAACAGTATTCCATCCTTGGACGTACTTGGCTTTTATATAGATAGAGAATTGCATCAGTAGTGAGATATCTTCTGGAGCGGTAGAAGGATCCCACCATCTTTCCAGCGACCTTGGCAACAGACTTGATGTACGTGTTCCATTTCAGATCAGGAGTAAAGGTCAAACCCAGAAGCTTGTCAAAACTCGGGGCCTCTCCCAGACGAGAGCCATCCATCCCAATTGATCCCAGATGGGGATTAGAGCGTTGATGATGTAAGGATAGGAGTTTGGTTTTAAATGCATTAAAGGTAACCAGCCACGTCTTCCCCCACTGAACCACGCGCTCGAGATCAGAGGAGAGAGAATCAGAGAGAACTTTGTCATTTACAGCCTTTGATGTGTTGCCGTAGATGGTCGTGTCATCAGCATAGATGTCAACGAATGATTTAAGTATGTGTTTAGGGAGGCCATTGATGTAGATCAGGAAGAGAGTTGGGCCCAGGATTGACCCCAGAGTGACTCCAGCATTAATACTGCAGGCTTCCGATTTTTGTCCATCGATCACTACTCTTATGAGCCTATCAGAGAGAAATGATTTAATGATTGAGAAAACATTTCTAGTTATACCGTAGCTGGAAATCTTGTGAAGTAGACCCTTATGTCATACCTTGTCGAAGGCCTTTGATATGTCCTAGAAAGGAAGCCTTTGTCAAGAGATGCACTAATCCTGTGGGATATAACCGTCAGCACATCTGCAGTAGATCTTGCAGAGCGGAAACCATATTGTGTGTCACTAAGAAGGTTTTTTCTGCTAAGGTGGTGACTATTTCTCTATTTAATATGGATTCCAGCAACTTACTCATAACACAAAGGAGACTTATTGGTCTGTACTGAGAGGGAGATGACTGATCGCCTGAATTCTTAAATACAGGGCAAACTGATGAGGTCTTCCAGGAAGTCGGAAAGCACTTCTCCTTAGGGCAGCGCTTAAACAGTTTCATAAGTATGGGATCAAGTTCTGGTTGAAGCTTTTTTAACACTATAATTGGGATGCCGTCAGGGCCAGTTGCTTTACTGGAATCAAGGTTCTTGATTAGCTTGGCGACCCTATGCACGGATATTTGTATGTTACCTAGCGTGTTCTGTGTTATAGGAGGAAATATGGGGAGTTGATGGCCTTTGTCGCATAGGGTAGAATTAGCTACAAAGTTCTTTGCAAATAGTTTGGCCTTGTCTGACGCTGACGAGATGACCTCTGGTCCATTGATAATGGTTGGGATAGAACGCACACTTCTGTTCAGGATCCTATTTGTTATTTGCCAAAACTGATGGGAACCAAGCCGCTGATCAGCTACATTGGATTTAACAGACTGGGCATATAGCTCTTTAGCATTTTTTATTACTCTTTTACAGTGGTTGCTGGCAGTCCTGAAAGCAGCTTTAGTCTCAGTGCATCTATTACGTTGGTAGCTAAGGAAAAAGTGATTTCTGTGCGCGATAGCAGCAGCACATTCTGGGAGAACCATGGCTGGCTTTTAGGTTTTTGTTGGAATATTTTAGTAGATGGTATGAATTGGTCTATGGCTACAATTAACCATTCGGTCAGATCTGATACTATAGAGGACACTTCCTTTTTAAACATGGAGTGCAGAGGTAAATCAGATATGAATGTACGGAAGCTATCCCAGTCAGTCATAGAGTATCGATATACAGTACGGTGGAGGGGTACGTCTGGGGACTTATTACATTTCGTTTTTATCTTAACTGATACGACGGAGTGGTCGGAGGATCCTAGAGGAGAATGAACGGAACATGAACATAGCTCAGGGGAAGTTGAGAGAAAAAGGTCTAGGAGGCTTACATATTGACCGGGTGTATCGGGCACACGCGTGGGTTCGCGAACAATCTGAGTGAGGTCATAAGCAATGGCAAAATCATAACAAAACCTCCCCTCATCGTCTGTCTTATTTGAATGGGTCAGCCATTCCACGTTATGGACATTAAAGTCACCACAGATGTGGATGTTAGCCGAGGGATGTGCAGACAGGATGTTTCTCAGATATGCTCTTAAAGATAGTAACTCCACTGTTGTGGGGCCGATAGAGGGCAAATATAAATGCAGTGGTGTGAGCAAGTGCAACCCTGAAGCACATATAGGGTAAATTAGGATCTTCTCTAGAGATATCCTTGCCACACGGGAAGCCCTCTTTAATGTAGGCACATATTCCATGCCCATGGCGATCTTGGGGGTCAGATTTAGCTGTTAAGTTACAGTATCCGTTAATTAGGAACTCATCTAGGGAAGTGGTCGGCCCTATTCCAGTTTCGCTTAGAAATAATATGTCCGGTTTCGTCCCTGTAATTGGGTTTCAACGTCTGGAAGGTTGGAACGTAGTCCCCTGATGTTGGAGAAGGAGACCTGGTAGTAGGGGTCTACGTTGGAAGATGGGGTTCTAGGTTTATTCGAGTCTTTATTCTGGAGATATTTCATGTTGAGGTTTTGGGATTTGTGGAACAGGTCGGCATACTTGGTTAGAGCAGTACAGAGAGGGAAAGTAAGAGAGAAAAAGACAGGAAAATATTTTTGTAGCACACGAAAAGGTAAAGCCGTAACAATTACCCACTAGTATGGCATCGAGAGGCCCCACCAGAGACTACTGCATGGTCCAGATCCACTCACCAAATGGCAATACAGCAGTCCCAGTACTTTGCGCCTGCTGATAGGTTAGGTGATAAGCCTTAGTGGTTAATCCAAGGTTCGGGTCCCTGACTATCAGGCGGATAACGTCAGCCCAGACAAAGCGTTTACCTCCAGCACCCTTACTATTAACATGGTCACAAGGACAGACATAGAGACAGAAAAATTTCCGACATCTCAGACTACTGTTCACCAAGTACTACCGACCATTAAGCAGCTTTTTCTTCACCCTTTGTCAGAAAAATCACTCATTGAATGAGGACTGAGGGACAAAAAAAAAGAAGCGAGAGTTACTGGAGCTGTCAATAACACATCCACTGTATTATCTACTCTCCATTAAAAATAAAAGGGGGGGAGGAGGGGAATGGTTACAAGTGGCTTATTTATATCTAAGTAGTAAGTCCGGTGCTAAGTTATCAATTCAGGACACTTTTGATGATAATCTCCCCTCCCATATTAATGGGTGGAAGTTTGTCGTTATCTATCGAGTTTGAATCATTGGAGCTTCACCTTATAATTAATTAAAATCCAATACTTAACTTTTATCAATTTGTAAAGTCGGTTTAATATTAATTTACATTCGAGTTTAGATAATTATTCAAGGTTTTAATTTAGGAGGGTCTCCTGGTTGCCGTCACTTTGGTTTCGCGCCGTGACCTTCAATCTTCTGATGCCATTGCTGTCCAATACAGTCTTGATGGCAGCCTCTTCAACCTGAAATTTTCTCAAGCCAAGAAAAAAACTTTTGAAGAGCTCATCTTCGACTTACAGTATGCCGATGATGCTGCATTCCCTAGTCAAACGTCAAGCAGACTTCAACGCAGTCTTGACGTAGTCTCCAACACCTACCACAGAGCTGGCCTTCTTATCAACACCAAGAAGACGGAAATCATGCTAAACATGTCTCCAACTGATGCTCCCACCTTCACCGTCAACGGTATCTCTCTAAAAAATATCAGCAGCTTCACATACCTTGGCTACAATCTTTCATTTTCCTGCGACCTTAGTAATAAAGTTCAGCGCCGCCTTAATCACGCCTCTTCTGCTTTTGGCCGCATGAATGACCAAGTTTTCACCAACCGCAATATCAGGACCCATATAAGGTTGCTGTATACAACACAGTCGTTATATCCACCCTCCTGTATGGTTACGAGCAATGGGTTCCATATTGTCATCACATCAGGCTGCTGAAGTCATTTCATGACTACAGCAGGTTCTCGTCCTCCATTGGTGACACAAAGTGTCCTATACACAGATTCGCAGAGAGCTGGAGTTACTCTTTTAAAGTCACTCCTTATTCGTCGTCAGCTTCGATGGTTGGGCCACGTCATCAGGAAGCCCTCAAACTGACTACTTCGAAGAGTTCTCTCCGGTCAGCTCATTCACGGCCGACTGAACGTCGACTGCCCGAGGAAACGCTACATAGACTGCATCAAGCTCACCCTCAAGCGCTGCAATATTCCCTTCAATCGTTTGGAGACTTTGGCAACGAACAGAGACACTTGGCGCTCCACATGTGATAGCGAGATGATCTTCTTCAACAACGAGCATAAGCGAGCAGCTAAGGAGCGTCGCACACGGAGACATCGACGAGCGGCGGTTACAACACCAAAGCCCGAATGATGTCTTCCTGTGCTCTATCTGCAAAGCAGTATTGATCACACCTCACTCATCAATGGAGTCACAAAGTCAAATAAAAAAAATGCAAAAAATAAATAAATAGATAAATGATGAAGAAGACGTCGTCATCCACATGGATGGACTACATTAAGTAACTGAATTAGTAAAGAAATCGAAAACATGATTTCCTTCTCTCAATTGATCGTTTAAAGTATATGAAAATATTGATCAGTTATAGTATATCTTTCTTGTTATCTCTTGGTTTTATCGGATTCAATTCCATGGTAAGAATTAATCTAGTCTAGTGGAGTGTTCAGGTAATTATTATTACTTGATGTAACAAACGTTAAGTTAGTAAAGCAAACGTAAAATTTCCAATTCAATAATTTATAGTTTATATTTCTTGATGTTTCTTCATTTTACATGATTCCAGGACAAGAATTCAACTTGTCTGGTGGAGTATCCAACTTCATGTTGTTACTTAAGGAAGGTGCACTATTCCTCGTAAAAAACAGTGTAGGTAAGTGTTATGTTTGCAGGTTGAACCAAATAACGTATAAGGCAATACAAATGAAGACTCAACAAACAAAGGTAGATCAATAAGAAGTGTATTAGGAAAAGTATATTTACAGTATATTTACATAATGGTTGTCGGGTAAGAGAGTCTTGGCTGGAGAGCATATCTGCTCTCGGCTCGGCCTTCGGTGGCTTCTGGTTAACACACACTCAGACTAACCGAGTCTTGTTATTTATGTGTAATATTATCCACATATGTAAATGAGTGGGTGCCACCACAACAGTAAGCTATACTGAGAAGTACTTATTTAGGCTTTGAATATTGTTATTTTGAATATGTAGTCAAGATTTATTTGTAGGTAAAAGTATCTTCTTGCCAACGCATATGAACTGATTGAAATAAACTAAAATGAATGCACAAATGTATAACAGTTTTTTCAATGTTGACCCCTTTATGACGCCTTAAATTTGACCAGCTAAAGACCCATAAAAAATCTAATCATGTGAGGCCAATAGTGCCGCTCTGCGACTTTTAGTTTAGGAAGAGATAGAGTTTGGAAATATGGAGACAGACAGACAGACAGACAGACATAATGAGCTTTATAAATTAGATTTTGCAAATGTAAAAGAAAGTGTTCAGCTAGAATCGAAACCGAAAGCAAACTAGCCTTCAAAGCTGGTGACGCTATCCTTGTACTAACGAGACACGCATACGAACTAATTAAAAGTAAAATGAGATGAATGTACAAAATGTATGACAATTTTTTCAATGTTAACCCCCTTTTTGACCCATTTGAAAACTATTTTAACCGACTGAAGACCAATAAAAGGTCGGTCCATAAAAAAATCCAATCATTTGAGATTCCTAGCCCCGCTCTGTGACTTTTAGTTTCGGAGAGATAAAGTTTGGATATATGGAGACAGAGAGACAGAGAGAGAGAGACAGACCGACAGACATAGAGCCTTTTGTATATTAGATTTCTTTCAGAGACCATGTCATTTTTAGATCATTCTTCAGGTCATGAGGCTTCCTTTCTAGGGCAGTTGCTCTTGACATATCAAAAGCATTTGATAGAGTATGGCATAAAGATCTATTTCACAAGATATCCAGTTACGGTATAGCTGGAAATGTCTTCTCAATTATTAAATCATTTCTCTTTGATAGGTTCAGAAGAGTAACGGTTGACGGGCAGAAATCAGAAACTAACAGTATTAATGCTGGGGTCCCTCAGGGTTCCATCCTGGGCCCAAATCTCTTCCTAATCTACATCAATGATCTTCCAAATCATACCCTAAGATCATTCGAAGATATTTATGTTGACGAAACTTCCATCTATGGCAGTACATCAAAGACCATAAACGACCAAGTTCTCTCTGATTCTCTCTCTTCTGATCTTGAGCATGTGGTACAATGGGGAAACAGGTGGCTGGTTACTTTTAATGCATCTAAAACTAAGCTTTTGTCTTTATATTATCAACGCTCTAATCCCCATCTAGCATCAATTGAAATGAATGGCTCTCGTCTTTGGGAGGCTCCATGTTTTGACAAGCTCCTGGGCTTGACCATTACTCCTGATATGAAATGGAATACGTACATCAAACCTGTTGTTAACGTCGCTGGGAAAATGCCCTTTTCTCTTCCCTGCAACCTCTTTCTCACAGAAGAGACGTTGCCAGCCTGTCTCTGCTTTATCGTTATTTTCATAATGTAATAAGTCCCCAGACGTACCCCTCCACCGTACTGTATATCGATACTCTATGGCTGACTGGGATAGCTTCCGTACATTCATATCTGATTTACCTCTGCACTCCATGTTTAAAAAGGAAGTGTCCTCTATAGTATCAGATCTGACCGAATGGTTAATTGTAGCCATAGACCAATTCATACCATCTACTAAAATATTCCAACAAAAACCTAAAAGCCAGCCATGGTTCTCCCAGAATGTGCTGCAGCTATCGCGCACAGAAATCACTTTTTCCATAGCTACCAACGTAATAGATGCACTGAGACTAAAGCTGCTTTCAGGACTGCCAGCAACCACTGTAAAAGAGTAATAAAAAATGCTAAAGAGCTATATGCCCAGTCTGTTAAATCCAATGTAGCTGATTAGCGGCTTGGTTCCCACCAGTTTTGGCAAATAACAAATAGGATCCTGAACAGAAGTGTGCGTTCTATCCCAACCATTATCAATGGACCAGAGGTCATCTCGTCAGCGTCAGACAAGGCCAAACTATCTGCAAAGAACTTTGTAGCTAATTCTATCCTATGCGACGAAGGCCATCAACTCCCCATATTTCCTCCTATAACACAGAACGAGCTAGGTAACATACAAATATCCGTGCATGAGGTCGCCAAGCTAATCAAGAACCTAGATTCCAATAAAACAACTGGCCCTGACGGCATCCCAATTATAGTGTTAAAAAAGCTTCAACCAGAACTTGATCCCATACTTATGAAACTGTTTAAGCACTGCCTTAAAGAGAAGTGTTTTCCGACTCCCTGGAAGCCTTCATCAGTTTGCCCTGTATTTAAGAATTCAGGCGATCAGTCATCTCACTCTCAGTACAGGCCAATAAGTCTCCTTTGTGTTATGAGTAAGTTGCTGGAATCCATATTAAATAGAGAAATAGTCAACCACCTCAGCAGGAACAACCTTCTTAGTGACACACAATATGGTTTCCATTCTGCAAGATCTACTGCAGATGTGCTGACGGTTATATCCCACAGGATTAGTGAATCTCTTGACAAAGGCTTCCTTTTTAGGGCAATTACTCTTGACATATCAAAGGCCTTCGACAAGGTATGACATAAGAGTCTACTTCACAAGATTTCCAGCTACGGTATAACTAGAAATGTTTTCTCAATCATTAAATCATTTCTCTCCGATAGGCTCATAAGAGTAGTGGTCGATGGACAAAAATCGGAGGCCTGCAATATAAATGCTGGAGTCCCTCAGGTGTCAATCCTGGGCCCAACTCTCTTCCTGATCTACATCAATGACCTCCCTAAACACATACTTAAATCATTCGTTGACATCTATGCTGATGACACGACCATCTGCGGCAACACATCAAAGTCTGTAAATGACAAAGTTCTCTCTGATTCTCTCTCCTCTGATCTCGAGCGCGTGGTTCAGTGGGGGAAGATGTGGCTGGTTTCCTTTGATGCATCTAAAACAAAACTCCTATCCTTACATCATCAACGCTCTGATCCCCATCTGGGATCAATTGTGATGGATTGCTCTCGTCTATGTGAGGCCCCGTGTTTT
>NC_136504.1:20314333-20329333 GCF_053919585.1 Euprymna scolopes | reverse complement strand
TTGATAAACTTATTCTAAAAATAAAAATTTTTTTCGCACACAAATATTTCTCAAAATACTAGTTATTCAACAAACTAATAAAAGTAGTTAGGACATAATAATAGTTATTTCCCAAACTAATTAAAGTAGTAATTATAATTTACTTAACTTGAATAAATCATATTTCCACTTGTATTTCTGTTTAACAGTGCATAAATCAAATAATAATTTATTATTTTAATTAATTAAATGAGTATTTGATAATTTAGTACTTGATAATTTAGTATTTCATAATTGAGTATTTGATGATTTAGTATTTCATAATTTAGTATTTGATAATTTAGTATTTCATAATTTAGTATTTGATAATTTAATTCTTATTTTTCTTTTATTGAATTTGAATCCTTAATGTTGTTATGACATAATATTTACCATTTTTTTGTTTATTTGAAATGTTAATATTAACTAATATTAAAGATGTTTAAATATTGAAATTAGATCAATAGTTAGAATATGTCAAGCTTCACACCCTCAATTCCATATGTTAAATTAATAGTTCAATTTATTTGAACTTATAATTCTAAAATAAAATTTTCAACGCTTAATTTATGTAAAGCAAATTATATTACCCTATTTCATGAACAAACTTATTCCATAGATATATCTGATTATAACTAATGTTTTTACATGTTATTCTATTATCATAATTGGTTTATATTTGGGTCAACACACAAATCATATAACTTTTATTTCAACTAATTGAATGAGTATTTAAATCAACACTCGAGATTTTAATTCTACTTATACTTTATTATATTAAGACTATAAAAAAATTGTCATTTTAACACACCATCCAATCATATTAACCCCCATTTACTTTTTTTTTTTTTTTGAATAATTAAAAACTTTTATTTTCAACAAATATTTACATGTCCAAATATTGCATTTAGGCGAACTGTAAGAATATCTAAAGTTCTACGACATCTATTCTATATACTAATTTGATATTTAATTTATTATTTACATATGATTATACAATACAAGAATTAACATAATTGTCATATTTAAATTAAATACTACTTTATGTAAAATATATTATAATATTTCATTTTCTAATCAATTCAAAATATATATATGATTATAACTAATGTTATTGTTTACTGTCCTTATATTATTACATTTAGTTCATTTATTTAGGTTTTTCTGGTTTACGATTTCCATTTTATTCAACCTTATTTGCCAATTTTTAAAATATTATTTAATCTTAAACTTAATCTATGCATTTTTACTAATTCCCTTGCTTTGATAGTGTATTAATTTTAAAGTAATTTATGCTTCTAGTCAGGTTTTAATGAGACAAGATATACTTAGATCTTTGTAAACAGATTTGCATTACTTCCTGTTGTTTATATATATATATATATATATATATATATATATATATATATATATATATATATATATATATAATAGGAGGCCGTCCGGCGTTGCCTAGTCGTAAAATACGCTTAAATATGATATTTTAATTCGTACAGATTTCATATTCATTATTATATGGTATTGGTGTTATCTATTAATTATTATATATTAAATATATAATAATGATTTCAAAAGTTATTAAAAGAAACATGATTTATGTGCCATCAGCTAGAATTGAAACTAAAACGTTTAGCGCTCCAATCTTGGTGGTTTGAGCTATCGAGAGATGAGTATGAAAATTTAAACATTAAGTGACCTTAATTTATGTACATATTTTGTGCATGCGCAGAAGTAACAGCTTTATTCGACTTACTCCTGCCAAGAAAAAGACTGTATTTTTGATTTTCCACTCTTGGCAGCTAACTTTTTTTTATCATTTCAAACCTCACATGGAAACTGTTCCATATGTCCAAATCTCCCTATACATTACGTTTTAAGTCTTTAAACAAGAAATTGAAAGACGGCTTTGGTAGAAACTGTTCCGCATGCACGCAGGTAATCATTATATATATAGTGCTCCTCACCTTGAGTTGAGCATATTGAGAAGTGAAACACGAATTACGATTAGCATATAAGCGACGCTCTTTGTGTAAACAAATCGAGCGGAGGTATTTCGAACGATATCAAAACATCGTTAAACTCACTACTCGTTCAAGCAGCCGCCAATAGCGTAATGGTTAGGAGCCTTGACTGCCGTATAAACGGTCGGGTTTCAATCCTGGCTTGAGGTAGTTGCCTGTCTAGCCGCACTGATGAGCTGTGAAACAGCGAAACAGTACTGTATGTGGATGACTATATATATATATATATAGATATATATATATATCGGAATGATCGCTTTTTGTTTTGTGACAGCTTTGTTTTATGCACACACGCGCGTGCGGGAATTAACTATTTGCACACACAAACACACACACATATATATATATATATATATATACATATATATATATACATATATATATATATATACATATACATATACATATATATATATATATATATATATACTGTTTCAATTTTTCGAGAATCATCAGTGTAGGTTGTCACGATTAACACCGGGCGATAGATTCGAACCCGGTAACAGAAGCTCTCATATTTTTTATCAGCTTTTTCGGTGTTCTAGTGCGACATTTTTAAGGCTGAGGGTTAATATTGAGTTGAAATTTTGTTTGTTTTGTCGGTTTTTGATTGATTCAGATTTTAGAAGATCGCGTAAACAGGGGTGATTGGTGATTTTCGTCCGTTTCGAGTTGGGTACTGTTTTCATATAATAATTCGATTTCCGCTTTTTTGTTTTGGTGTTTGAACGAACTAAATTGGTGGCAGTTTGGTGCAAAGTTTAGAAATTCTGTTTGGTGTTCGGTGAGGTTGTGGTCCGATAGATTTATGTAGTGTTGTGTGTGGTTTTGGAGTAAGATGTTTCCTTTGTATAAGGAGTGTAATTTATTATGAATTTTAATTCGTTAGGAGTGTTCGAATTTGGTGAGGATATCCTTTGTTTGATAAAATGCATGCCCATTGGCTGGTAGGAAGGGGCGCGGGGGATACTAGAAAGCTGAGTGGCCAACTAGTAATCCTCAACATGTATAAAAACAAGAAGCAACGACAGAATTCGCGCATAAGCCTGACGAATCCTATAGTTGGATGAAACGCAGAATATTCAGTGTAGCTTAATCGCCATATATATTTTATAAATTACTATATATATATATATATATATATATATATATATATATATATATATATTCCTTGTATTTTGTTTTATTTTACTTCAGCCAAAGTTGTCAGAAATCAAGAGGTTAACTCTTGAACTCTACATGAGATACATAGATAGTCGAATATTCTATTAAAGTTTTTTTTTATTTCTTAAACACTAAGTTAGTAAAGAAATTTAGAACATAATTTTCCATCTACCAATTTTCATATATTGCAGCATATCTTACGATTTGGTTTCTAGGTTTTTTCTGGATTCCAGGACAAGAATTTATCTAGTCTGGTGGAGTATCCAGCTTCCTGCTATTACTTTAGGTAACATCACTTGGAGAATGTGCACCATTCCTCGTAAAAGCTAATGTGAGTTAGCCATAGTGATGAGATTTTATTTGGGCAGCGAATAATATGTGCTTTTGAATATTTGGTCAGAGTTTACTTCTAGTGAAAAGTATCCTCATGCCAGGCTGTTCTGACAAACCCCTGTACAGCGAGACCTTAGAAACTCGAGGATAGTGTCTAGTAGGCATTCAAGTGCTCTCAGTAGGCATTCAAGTTTTCTCATATGTATGTGTTTGTGTGCGCGCGCACACACACACACACACACACATATATATATATATATATCCAGTCTTATAGAAAAGTTACTGTGTGTGAGTTCCTTCCCTATAGATTCCGAAACAGCTGAGCCTATCTTTTTCAACTTTCACACAAAGGTAATTCAAATGTCTGACAGTGTTTTAGATGTTTTGCACAGAAATGCATCCGAAGTATAAGAAAATAGAAAAAAATCCGATCTTAAAAATAGTCTTTCTCCTCTTACAGATAAAAATGAGGATTTTTACAGGGAAGTATTTTACGTTAAACCGGCCAAGGGAAATAATAAAATCTTAGCAACTCATTTTCAGCAATCGAAAAAATTCGATCTTAAAAAATAATCTGATAGATAAAAAAGAAGAATTTTTTTACCGGGCGGATTTTACGTTACACCGGCCAAAAGAAATAATAAAATTTCTATCGAAGCATTTCTTCTTCTAAAAACAAAAACAGAAACAAAAGAAAAAATCAGATATATTGTCATCTGGAGATATAGCTCGGTGGTAGGGCATTCGATTACAGATCGAATGATCCCCTGGCTAAGCGCAGGTGTACCTTACTTTTTTATTTTAATATTTTTCTTCTTAATGAGTTCAATTTACGATAAAAGAAGAGGTACCATTTAAAATCGCCGCAAATCATTTCTTTATTTACATATTTTAAAACTAAACATTAATTAGAAATGACTTTTTTCAAGGCATTCATCGACAAGCCCAAATATCATCTGATGTGGTATTGTAAACAAACTCAGATGAAATTTGATGAACGACATTACCATTTTCTTTTCGAATTATTCATCGATTCTATAATAATATATATATGCAATCTGAATGAATAAAAAAATATCATGTTTAAGCGTATTCTATAATCGGACAACGCCATGCGTCCAGCTCAGCCCCTTTAATAAACTCGTCTCTTATCGTTGAGGACTTTCAGTTGAATTAAGTCGGTCAATTTAGCTCTTATGCATAGATCATCGTATAACGATTAGATCACTGTCACTGACGTAAAGAACATTTAAAATTAAAATGTTTAACTTCAACGTTATTTCACGCGGTTAACGGTGGCCGAATGGATACGGTCTTTGTTAATGAAGTAAGACATGGCTTCTTCTTATGGGTTCGAATCTATCGACTGGTGTTAATCGTGTCACCCTGCACTGAAGATTCCCGTAAGGATGAAACACTAGTGTCTGTATGTATTTAATGATTATTATAGCATATATATATATATATATATGTGTGTGTGTGTGTGTGTGTGTGTGTGTGTGTGTGTGTGTGTGTAAAAAATTCAAAATAAACTCTAAATTAGAATTTATAACAATTTATTATTCGACAGGGAATACGAACATTTTAAAGTGTTCTTTATTTCATTGGGTTTAAAAGAATGCCTTTTATCCGCACAGAAAAGTAATTATCACACTGATACTAATCAGCAGGTTATGTTTTTTTCTGGTTTGCACGTAAGTTGAAAACTATAAATAATGCAGGAAGTCATATTTGTATGAAAGCTGATTATAATGCGGAAATGTACAGTTAAAAGGGTATTCTAAATGAGGTGCATGCTCGATAAAGAAAAATATAAAAATGTGTTACAATCCAAAGAAAAGGTTGATTGGTCAGATCCACATGAAATATCCCAGTAGAACTAGTGTGATCCATGTGCTTTTATTTATTTTTTATTACATTTTCACCCCAAACAAGGCACATTGCCACTTTGGTGTAGGGGACTACTATCAGGGACATGAGCTACTGGGATACTATGTAGGGAGGTGGGCAGCAAGATGTCGCTTCGAGTTACACTTGATCTTCTGTATGTCAGTACAGTTGGAGAAGCAGGAACCCGGAAGGAAATTACAAACTCTAGCGGTTCTGAGGAAGAAACTTCTAGAGTAGAAAGCTTTCTTACATCTAGGGATCTCTACTGTGTAGAGTTGGGATTTAGCTACTTGTTGGGTTTGTCGAGGGTATTTACACCGTGAAGGCACAAGTGCTTGCAGTTAGTCAGCGCATTCACCATTAAAATACTTGTAGAACAGGCAGAGGGGTGCAACATTCCGTCGGTGGGACAGAGGCTGAAGCTTAGATGACAGTTCAGGACCTATCAGGTTAGCGACTCTCTTTTCAACCATGACTTTTGAACCTTGTCTAGGAGTGAGAGACTAGTAGCAGATGCACCAGCCCAAATATGACAACAATACTCCATACATGGGCGAATGATGGGCTTATAGAGATACAGGATACTTTCGGGCGTTAGTAGCTTTCTAGCACGGTAAAGAGAGTCTACCTTCCTCGCAGCGGTCCTGGTATTTTTTTCTACTCGGAAGTCATCACTTATTAAGACCCAGGGACCACTCGGGGATAAGGGTTATTTCGTGTACAGCAATCAATGGGACAATATCGTAGTAAATGTTGGTAATGGAGATCTGATAGTGCCTTACTTAAGGGGGGCGGTTTATCATGAACTTGTTTATGTTAGGCTTGAAGACATCCAAGTTGTAGTCAGGGGGGAAACAGGCAAACGGAAGAAATACTTTCAGTTAATCAATCTTTGGCCATTGCTATTGGTGGTATAGAAGGTTTCTTGTAATTATTGAAGGAAACAAGTGTAGTCTTGGCTGCATATGACCATCCATTTTTGTCTCCATTCCACGACAGATTGGAGGTCATCCTCTAGTGTTTCTGCTATTTCCTTAGATATGTATTCATTTGTTTTCCTGTCGTGCCTGTTATAGACCGTTGTGTTATCAGCATAGATAACCATCTCAGAGGCAATTTTGTCGGTGAGGTCATTTATGAATATTAGGAATAATAAAGGTCCAAGCACTTCCGCATTTATATATGCTTTTACGGTAAATATGGATAAATTCCAAAAGTTAAGATGGCATTCTAAAATTGCGGTAGAAAACGTTTCAACTAAGTGGAGAGGCAATTATTGAGAGAAAACCGTTTACTTCCACCAGCCATCGAAAATAAAATTAAATAAAAACCGATAAAACTTAAAATTAATGTTATTATAACATATCAAATGCACTCATGCGTTATTTAAAATTATAATTATATCAATTATCAACATTTATTGTCGTCCTGTCAAATTTTGCAAAATTATAATGTTAAATAACGCATAAGTGCATTTGGTATGAGAGAAAACAAAAACATAACAACAGAGGTAGATATAGTTTTTACCCCCCCCCTCCCTCTCTCTAAATTATATTTAAAAAATATTAAAATTTATTATTTTCTTTTTAAAACCAAATCTCCCTCAGTAATTTCTTTAATTTTCTATTTTTTAGCGATTTTCAAGACCTCTAAGATGTGATATACCCTCATGGCGGACATTATTTCTCGTTCTCACGTAACACTAGACATGTTTTTTGTTTGTTTTCTGTGTTTTTTTCTTTACCGAATAAACGATTCCAAATAAATTAAACAACAAACAACATAGTCGGCAAGGTAGAAAAATCGATTTTACCCTTTTATAAATAACAGTAAATAAGAAAATTCTTTATATTTAAAAATATAAAAAAAAAATATGAGGTCTCGTTTATGAACATAATAAACGCTTTAAAATAAGTGAAACCACTAAGAACCCAGCCAGTTAGGTAGAAAAAAGACACTTAGAAAATCGATTTTATTTAAAGAAAAAAAAACATTAAACAAGTAAAAATATTTAAAAAAAATATTATTGGGGGGCTATAGTCTATTTTAAAAAACAATATCTCCTTCAAATACGATGATAAAATGTGTTTTCAATCGATATTTATTCAATAAGGGACCAGTTTTCCTACCTAGCGAAAGGGGACGAGTTTTCCGAGGTCGAGTTTTCCCGGGACGAGTTTTCCTAAATTCATTTACAACATCCCAGCTCGACCTAGATAAAGACAAAAAGTATCCATGCATTAACATGGGAGGGGAGACTATCTTCAAGTACTATCCTAAGCCGGGAATGGGGGAACAGAAGTAGATATTAATAAGTCCTTCTCACCTTTTTTTTATTTTTTTATTTATTTTTATTTATTTTTATTTATTTTTATTTTTTTTATTTTATTTTATTTTTTTTTTCTCAATGGAGAGTAGATAATGCATGTGGATGTGTTATCGGCAGCTCCAGTAAGTCTTGCTTCTCCTATTTTGCCCTTCCACTAAGGAGGCTGTCCTATCAGCAGGTGCAAAGTACCGGGGCTGCTGTATTGCCATTTGGTGAATGGATTCTGGACCATACAGCAGTTTCTGGTAGGGCCTCTCGATGCCATACTAGTGGGTAATTGTTACGGCTTTACCTTATCATTAGCTTCAAAAAAAAATTCTTGCCTTTTTCTCTCTTATTTTCCCTCTCTGTCCTGCTCCAACCAAGTCTACCGACCTGCTCCACAAACCCCAAAACCTTAACAATCATGACAAATCTCCAAAAAAGAAACACGAATAAACCTAAAATCCCATCCTCCAACGTAGACCCCCTACTACCAGGTCTCCTTCTCCAACATCAGGGGTCTACGTTCCAACCTTCCAGAGGTTGAAACCCAATTACAGGAGACGAAACTGGACATATTCTTTCTAAGCGAAACTGGCATAGGGCCAACCACTTCTCTAGACGAATTCATAATTAAAGGATACTCTAACTTAACAGCTAAATCTGACCCCCAAGATCGCCATGGGCATGGGATATGTGCCTACATTAAAGAGGGCTTTCCATGTGGTAAGGATATCTCCAGAGAAGATCCTAATTTACCTAATATGTGTTTCCGGGTTGCACTAGCTTACACCACTGCATTTATATTTGCCATCTATCGCCCCCACAACAGTGGGGTTACTATCTTTAAGAGCATATCTGCGAAAATTGACCACATCCTGTCTGCTTATCCTTCGGCTAACATTCACATTTGCGGTGACTTCAACGTCCATAATGTGGAATGGCTGACCCACTCAAATAAAACCGATGACGAGGGGAGGTTTTGTCATGATTTTGCTATTGCCTATGACCTCACTCAGATTGTTCACGAACCCACCCGTGTGCCTGATACACCCGGTCAATATGCAAGCCTTCTATACCTTTTCCTCACAACTTCCCCTGATCTGTGTTCATGTTCCGTTCTATCTCCTCTGGGATCCCCTTACCACTCTGTTGTAGCAGTTAAGATAAAAATGAAATGTAATAAGTTTTCAGACGTACCTCTCCACCGTACTGTATATCGATACTCTACGGCTGACTGGGATAGCTTCCATACATTCATATCTGACCTACCTCTGCATTCCATGTTTAAAAAGGATGTATCCTCTATAGTATCAGACCTGACCGAATGGTTAATTATAAGCATAGACCGATTTATACCATCCAAAAAATTCCAACAAAAACCTAACAGCCAGCCATGGTTCTCCCCTGAATGTGCTACTGCCATCGCGCACAGAAATCAATTTTTCCATAGCTACCAACGTAATAGATGTACTGAGACTAAAGCTGCTTTCAGGACTGCCAGCAACCACTGTAAAAGAGTAATAAAAAATGCAAGATAGCTATATGCTCAGTCTGTTAAATCCAAGGTAGCTGAGCAGCGGCTTGGTTCCCACCAGTTTTGGCAAATAGCAAACAGGATCCTGAACAGAAGCGTGCGTTCTATCCCAACTATCATCAATGGACCAGAGGTCATCTCGTCAGCATCAGACAAGGCCAGACTATTTGCCAAGAACTTTGTAGCTAATTCATGCGACAATGACCATCAACTCCCTGTATTTCCTCCTATAACAGACAACACGCTATGCAACATACAAATATATGTGCGTGAGGTCGCCAAGCTAATCAAGAACCTTGATTCCAGTAAAGCAACTGGCCCTGACGGCATTCCAGTTATAGTGCTGAAAAATCTCCAAACATACTTACAAAACTGTTTAAGCGTTGCCTTAAGGAGAAGTGCTTTCCAACACCCTGGAAAACCTCATCAGTATGCCCTATATTCAGGTAAAAAGTCATCTCCCTCTCAGTACAGACCAATAAGTCTCCTGTGTGTCATGAGTAAGTTGTTGCAATCCATATTAAATAAAGAAGTAGTGAACCACCTCAACAGAAACAACCTTCTTAGTGACATGCAATATTGTTTCCGCTCTGCAAGATCTACAGCAGATGTGCTAACGGTTATATCTCATAGGATTAGTGAATCTCTTGACAAAGGCTTCCTTTCCAGGGCAATTGCTCTTTTCATATCGAAGGCCTTTGATAAGGTATGGCATAAGAGCCTACTCCACAAGATTTCCAGCTACGGTAGAACTGGAAATGTTTTCTCAATCATTAAATCATTTCTCTCTGATAGGTTAATAAGAGTAGTGGTTGATGGGCAGAAATCAGAGGCCCACAGTATTAATGCTGGAGTCCTCCAGGGGTCCATCCTGGGCCCAACTCTCTTCTTGATCTACATCAATGATCTCCCTAAACACATACTTAAATCATTCGTTGACATCTATGCTGATGACACGACCATCTACGGCAACACAAAAAAGGCCGTAAATGACAAAGCTCTCTCTGATTCTCTCTCCTCTGATCTTAAGCGCGTGGTTCAATGGAGGAAGAGGTGGCTGGTCACTTTTAATGCATCCAAAACCAAGCTTCTATCTTTACATCATCAACGCTTTGATCCCCCATCTGGCATCAATTGAAATGGATGGCTCTTTTCTTGGGGAGGCTCCATGTTTTGACAAGCTTCTGGGTTTTACCTTTACTCCTGATCTGAAATGGAATACGTACATCAAATCTGTTGCCAGGGACGCTGCAGAAGATACCTCACTACTGATGCAATTCTGTATCTGTATAAAAGCAAGTACTCCAAGGATGGAGTACTGCTGCCACATCTGGACAGGAGCTGCTAAAAACAGCCTATCCTGCCTTGACAGAGTACAAAATAGACTTCGTGGTTTGATGGGGAATGCCCTTTTTTCTTCCCTGCAGCCTCTCTCCCACAGAAGAGATGTTGCGAGCTTTTCTTTGTTTTATCGTTATTTCCATGGCAAGTGCTCGTCTGAGCTCCAATCTCTGGTCTCCCCTCGCCAATCTTTCACGAGAAACACCCGTCTGGCTGAAACTACTGTCAATAATTTTCCCCAATCTTTATCTGTGCCTAAGTCCAAACGTAGATTCCATGACCAGAGCTTCTTTCTCAGAAGTGCATGATTGTGGAACTCTCTTCCGTTCGCCTGTTTCGCACCTGACTACAACTTGGATCTCTTCAAGTCCAACATAAACAAATTCCTGTTGAACCGCCCCCTTAAGTAAGACACTCTATCAAATCTCCAATACTAATGATTACTACAATACTATCTCATTGATTACTGTACACGCAATAACCCTTATCCCTGAGTGGCCTCCGGGCCTTGATAAGTGGTGAACCCCATGTAAAAAAAAAGTAAATTTGTAATTCGACAAATATAAATCATAGTCAAAATATACGCATACGCGCATGTGTTCAAATTTGTAAACATTTGATAAACAGTGACTAATGACTGACAGTTTATCTTTTCCCAGTTATTATTATTTCCGTTCTGTGTAATGTTTATCTTTTAAAATTGTCTTCGGTGTGTGTTGTTTTAATTGTTTATATTTTTTACAATTGTAATTGACAGCTTCATTGCGCTGTTCTAAAAATAAATTAACAAACTATTTTGATTTAGTTCATATATTTCTTATATATAAAGTAAAGTAATATTTCCCGTTATTTGATTGGCCAGTAAAGATTGAGAAACAAATTCCTCATTGATTCTCTGTTCTTTTCGCAATAAATTGCTCCGTCTCATGAACAAAAATAAAATATTTTGCTCTCCATTAACCGATCTCATAATTTTGGTCGGTTCAATATGTGAAAGAACAATTTGTACTTTCTCTTTAATATTTACTACGCTTGTCATCCAGTACATCCGCGTATTTTGTTTAGTACAGTGCGTACTTTTCCCCTCGCAGATTTCTGATACTACATGTACGCTTTGTCGCAATCTTTAAATTTTTCTAACATTCCATCATATCACTTCCCAGTTGTTTTAAATAGTCAATTATTTATCTGACAGCAAACACTATTTGTTTATTAATTTAATTAGTGTATATTGCTACAATACACACACACACACACACACACACGTACACACACGCACGCACACACACACACACACACACACACACACACATATATATATATATATATACAGAGAGAAAGACTCTCTGTGTGTGTGTGTGTGTGTGTGTGTGTGTGTGTGTGAAATTCAGCTTATATAGAGTTGAGGGATTGTTTATGATAAGAGACTCTAACAGAATCAAGGGGGAAACTTTCGAAAACTAATGCACATGGAAATGAAAAAACTACGCCTAAAAGTAAAATTAGCGGCCAACATAAACTAATTAATTTCTGAGATGTAACTCTAAACTTAAATAAAAATACTTATGAGCCATACTTAAAAATGATGCCAATCCAGCATTACGTAAACCCAGTCTTAACACCCTTTTTCAATCATAAAACAGATTCCTAATTCTATCGAGAGTAGATTTAGCAAAACTTTAATGACGAAAATTTATTTAAAAAATCGAGCAACATTTACAACACAGATTAAAAAAATGTGGATCATAATATCGAAATCAAATACAAAGTACTAATAACGAAAAAGAAATATACTTTTGTATACACGGCCCTATAATTAAATGGTAACAACTGAACTCGGTCCAAAATTTTACAATCTCATAGAAAAATATTTCCCCAAAAAACAACCACCATAAACAAAATATTTAATAAAATCAACCTAAGACTGTCCTATAGTTACACAAGATCAAAGTGTAGTATCTCTTCTTCAGATGCTGCACTTCTATTTTTTGTTCTCTTTCGGTGGAGGAGAAATCCTTCACGACTGAGACAATTTTTATTTTTGTTCCTTTTCTCCACGTTAAAAAACGACCCTGGTGTCTAACTCTGTCCCGTGGGGAGGCATAGTAAATAGGTACTGTGAAAACACAATAAAATATTACATGGGAGCAAAAAAGAAAAAAAAATACAAAATACAAAATTAGTCCTCGCGCGAAAGAGCAGGACACAAAATGTTTTAAATAATAATAATAATAATAATAATAATAATAATAATAATAATAATAATAATAGAATAACAATAACAAAGACTTTCTCTGGCGAGGACTACTATTGACCGTAACCAGTTATACAGTCCTTTTGAAATTTTCATCTCTATTTTTCTCGTTATGTATTGAATATTTGTTAATGAAACCTATATGAAATATGTTCTTATTAAATTTTAAAGATTTTCTAATCCGAAAGAAGTTTTAAAAAATTTAATCTAAAAAAGTTATTTTAAAGATGTTTTTTTTTAAATTAAGATTTTCTCATTATTCAGACCTGTATTACAAAGAGGGGGTTGCAAAAAAATGAGTTGTGGTGTGAGGAGAAATACAAACTGAAACAGAGAATATTCAGACCTGTAGTAATACAAAAAGGGTTTTCAAAAATGAGTTGTGGTGTGAGGAGAAATACAAACTGAAATAGAGAGAAGGAGAGTTTTAAAATATAATCTTAAAAAGATAAGATACAAGTTAGAAAAGCATTTCATCCGAGGCATGAAAATTGTTGAACAAAATGTTCTTATTATAGGCTTTAAAAATAAAGGTACAAGATTCAATTTGAAATTTATTTATCTTCAAAGTGCACTTTTATAAATTTTACAAAGTAAGATATAAAAATTTAATTTAAATCGAATCAAAAAAATATCTTGGATTATTTTATGTTATGTACATTCTGTTGTAATTTAAAGACATTATCTTTCATCTAGCAATTAATGATATAGATATCAACTTTTCAATGATTTTTTAAAAGTGCAACAGAATGTACATTACATAAAATAAATCCACTCTTTCTGTGCCTAAATCTAAACGCAGCTTCCATAAACAAAGTTTCTTTCCTAGAACTGCCCGCCTGTGGAACACAGTTCCACTAGCCTGCTTCCCTTATGACTACAGTAACCTTCAAGTCCGATGTAAGTTCTTGTTGAGCCGTTCCTTCCAATAATCCAAATTCTACCCAATCTACGTCATTAACGATTACGACACTACCACCTTACATTCATTAATCCTTATCCTCGAGTGGCCTTCGTGCCTTGGTAAGTGGTGCTTTACTTGTAAAAAAAATGTAGGTAAGGATCACAGCTAAATCACCCTCCACCCCTAAAAAAATTAGATTATATAAATTTTAGCCAATTTGCATATGAGCACCCTCAAAACATGGGAGATCAGTTCCGCATATAAATTTAACATGTAATGATAACCCATTTTCGATCCATTATCTAAAAAGATAACATTTTAAGGACATATTGTAACGGCGCAGGAACAAACAAACAAAAATATATAAATCTGACGGCATTTTTAAAAGTGCAAATTAAATGCGTTTATTCGTGGTTCTTCCAAAACAACGCATTTCATTATTTTTCCAAAGTCTTCTGATTTTTTTTTTTTTTTTTTTTTTGCATGAAGGTCACCACTTATCAAGGCCCGGAAGCCACTTGTGGATAAGGGTTATTGCATGTACAGTAATCAATTGGATAGTATCGTAGTAATCGTTAGTATTAGAGATTTGATAAAGTGTCTTACTTAAGGAGGCGGTTCATCCGAAATTTGTTTATGTTGGATTTGAAGACATCCAAGTTGTAGTCAGGTGGGAAACAGGCAAACGGAAGAGAGTTCCACGGGCGTGCACTTCTGAGAAAGAAGCTTTGTTCATGGAATCTACGTTTTGATTTAGGCACAGATAAAGAGTGGGGAAAATTACAGAAAGTGGTTTCAGCTACACGGGTGTTTATCGTGAAAGATTGGCGAGGGAGACCAGAGATTGGAGTTCTGACAAGCACTTGCCATGGAAATAACGATAAAACAAAGACAGGCTCGCAACGTCTCTTCTGTGGGAGAGAGGTTGCAGGGAAGAGAAAAGGGCATTCCCCACCAAGCCACGAAGTCTATTTTGTACTCTGTCAAGGCAGGATAGGCTGTTTTTAGCAGTTCTAACCCAGATGTGGCAGCAGTACTCCATCCTTGGAGTACGTGCTTTTATACAGATAGAGAATTGTATCAGCAGTGAAATATCTTCTGGAGCGGTAGAAGGATCCAAGCATTTTCCCAGCGCCCTGGGCAACAGACTTGATGTACGTGTTTAATTTCAGATCAGGAGTAAAGATCAAACCCAGAAGCTTGTCAAAACATGGAGAAAAGTTTCTG
>NC_136504.1:20276833-20309333 GCF_053919585.1 Euprymna scolopes | reverse complement strand
TTTTTAAAAGTATTATAAATTTCACTAACATGCTGGAGAAATGTTTAATAATTTGGTATTTTTTTAGATTAGGTCCACCTCCACAATTTTCCTTTCAATGACGACATTTATAGGTTTCCGAGTATGCTGGACACGCAAATTGCATTGAAATTTTGCGGAAATAAATAGTTGTATTATGCATTGTATTCTTCGGCGGCCATCTTTTTACGTGCACACGCGCCATAAACAAATACACACACGTAAAAAAGATGGCCGCCAAAGATTACAATGCATACCACAACTTTTTATATCTTGATAACTACTTATTTCTGCAAAATTTCGATGCGATTTTCGTATTCAGCATAGTCGAAAACCATTTCAAGTCGTCATTTAAAA
This sequence comes from Euprymna scolopes, assembly GCF_053919585.1. NCBI lineage: Eukaryota > Metazoa > Mollusca > Cephalopoda > Sepiida > Sepiolidae > Euprymna > Euprymna scolopes. The sequence goes on along the minus strand of NC_136504.1, from coordinate 20,308,958 downwards.
GAAAATTGAGGAGGTGGAGTGGACCTAATCTAAAAATTTACAAATAATTTTTAATCCCGTACGCCTCCCGATACATTGCTTCGTCAACATGCGACCATTTTATATCTCCCGAAGACACTTCCGTATTTAGAAAAAAATAAATAAATAAATAAATAAAAAGTGACCGATTTACCAGAACGTGGTAACTAAAAAGTGAGTATCCCTTTCAAATGTTGAAATGATTTTTTTTTTTTTTTTTCAATTTTTTTTCATAATCTGGTTAGTGTTCAATCAATAATAATCCAGTGAAAAAATTTCAAAAAACCTATCAGTATAGAAACTCCACCACGTAAGTAAATAAATAAAAAATGTTACGTGCGCATGCGTAGCAGTATCAGAATTTTTGTAGGAATTTTTGACACCCCTAACACGAAACTGCGAATACAATATAAACATCTCGGAATTTCTCTGTTAAAAGTGGGTTATTTATTTTATTTATGGATTATACTTCCAAAATAAACTATTACAGTTGTTTTGAAAGTAATAGAAATATTTTTTTTTTAAACATTAATGAATTTTCCGAACTCAATATTTTTCAATTTTTAAACTCAATATTTTTCAATTTTTAAATTTTAAAAATCTATCAAAATTTTTCTATTGATTCTATTTTTACGATATTTTCAGGGTCAATGTGAAATTTTATGTTCTTTCCAATAAATCGAATATAATATTTTAGACACACATTTTTTTTTAATTCACGAACCCCCCCCCCATACCAATTTTTAAGTGTCTATTAAAAAGTAAATACTTAATTTAGTAACCCGAAAGTAAATACTTAATTTACTCACAAATTGAAGAGAAAAGGTCAATACATAATATATTCAAATTAAAAAAAAAAAAACATAGTGTTCTTTTAGAATTTTACCTGTAAAGTTTGAAGTTTAAAACCTTTTTTTTAAACCACGTTATTTGTTTTTTCTTTTCTTTTTTTTTTTTAATGGAACCTTGGTCCTTGCTCCTTTAATTGACAAAAAAATTAGGGCTTGAATTACATTTTTCAAGGAGTTATAAGCTTGGAAAGACAGGGGGTCGAATAATTCACGCCTCCCATTTTGTAAATGTCTAATAATAATTAATTTAGAACCCGATAAGTACATAATTATTTACTCACAAATTGAAGAGAAAAGGTCAATACATAACATAATATATTCAAATTTAAAACAAAAAAAACATAGTGTTCTTTTAGAATTTTACCTGTAAAGTCCGAAGTTTAAAACCTTTTTAAAAAAAGCACGTTTTTTTTAATTTTTTTTAATGAAATCTTGGTCCTTGCTCCTTTAATTGAAAAAAAATTAGGGCTTGAATTGCATTTTTCGAGGAGTTATAAGCTTGGAAAGATGGGGTGGAATTATTCGCTATTTTCACGAAATTTCTGACACTGCTACTAGGGGGGTACTAAGGGAACGACCATTAAATAATTCTGCGGGTCGCCATGGAACTCAACGCCCAAGGAGTATCAAAATAGTTTTCATGATCTGAAGAAATTTTTTTTTCCGAAAAGTGGGTGATCACTTTTCCATCTAAATTTAACTTAAAATGAGCACCCACTTTCTGGCCACCTGAGGAAGGGGCATTTATTTTCGTGTTTATTGGCTTAAAGGTTTTTTTTACAAGGCAGTTTGGTACGCGAATGCATATTTAACAGTTTTCGTTTATGCTCACGCATAGCATAAACAAAGGCTACGTCTGTGAAATGGAAAATAGTCCCAGAGTTCAGGGGTTAATACCATGCAAAAGAAATCAAACAAAAAGACTTTTAAGCCAAGAAACACACAGAAAGAAAAAAAAATAGCATCAATTTTTTTTCTATCGAATTCATTTGCTGTTTTTATTGAAAACTATTTTCCCCCGGATTTTTGATATAATTTTCCATTAAGGGCTGTGTGTCTCACGTTCGTAAATAACAAAAAAAATTTTTGTAGATTTTGGTGTGTTAAAAACGAATCTGCAAACCGTTTTCGTCACAAAAAAAATAGTTTTTATGATATGAAGAAATTACTTTTTCGAAAAAGTGGCGATCACTTTTCCATGTAAATTTAACTTAAAATGAGCACCCACTTTCTAGCCACCTGAGAGAGGGGGGATTTTTTCCCATGTTTATTGGCTAAACAGCTTTCGTTTATGCTTACGCATAGCGTAAACGAAGGCTACGGCTGTTAAATGGAAAATAGTCCCAGAGTTCAGGGGTTATTACCATGCAAAAGAAATCAAACAAAAAACTTTTTAGCCAAGAAACAGAAAAATGCCCCTCTCTCAGGCGGCCAGAAAGTGGGTGCTCATTCTAAGTTAAATTTACATTGAAAAGTGATCACCCACTTTTCGAAAAAGTAATTTCAGGAATGTCATGAAAACTTTTTTTTTTGCTACGTAAACGGTTTGCAGATTCGTTTTTAGCACACCGAAATCTACAATAAAATATTTCGCTATATATGAACGTGAAACGGGCCTTAAAGTAAAATAATACCGGATTTTTTTGAGCAGATTTGCCGTTTAGTTGTACAAATATCCTCACACCAGGTAATCACTAAAAGGGATTTTTAAAAGTCGTCACCTGTATCGAGCAAAAGTTTAAAACCACCGATTATATGCCAGCCTACATCATGGTAACATATATTGAGTGAGTTCCTAACAGTATTTTTAGTTTAAACTCATTTTCCCAAAATTTCCCCAAACTTAACATGTTCGATACAGTCTGCCGCCATTTGTATTTTTCAGATATACCGATAAACATTGAATGTTTTTGAACCGATTATACATTACATAAAAACACTAAAATCTTATCCAGTTAGGTAGAACACTTACTTTTCTTGCCTTTGATAACATTTATTTGTTATATATTTATTTTTTGACAACTTCTTTGTATCTGTGTTTAGTAATATAAACCCTTTTCATTTAATGTAACGTTTAGTCGGCTCGAAAAACAGTGTTTATTGGTGTATTTGAAAGCTACAAATGGTGGTGGACACTGTTGATTACTTTAAGTTAGAGAAAGTGAGTTAAAACTAAAAAAACTATACAAAATACTGTCAGAAACCTATCCATTATGGCAGCCTATGTCATGGTAACATATGTTCGGTGAGTTTCAGACACTGTTTTGTATAGTTTTTAGTTTTCAACTTACTTTCCCAAACTTAACGTATTCAACAGAATTCGCGACCATTTCTGTTTTTTGAGCCAATTAAACATTTTACATTACATAAAAACACTAAACAATTATCCAATTAGGTAGAAACGTAAATTACCTTACCTTTGCTTTCATTTATTTGTTTTTGGACGACTTTTTCGAATCTGTGTATAGTAACCCCCCTCCCCCCCACCATCAACCAAATATTAATTACTAAATCACATTTTTTTAAAACAAAAAAAAAAGCATTTAGCGTTTCAACATTTTTGCTACGTTCGGCTTCATCCACTGATTGTTGGTCAAGTCCAAAACATGAATGATTGACAGAAACTCTCGAGGATCCAGATCAAATTCTGCAAGAGCACCATTTTTTTCAGTTTCGCCTTCTTTTTCACTTTTTGCAGTGAATTGCTGTACTAATATAAGAAACATGCATTTTCTCTTTTATTAAATTTTTCCATTACACCAAATTGAGCCACTGCAACGCGTGGCAGGGTACAGCTAATATATATATATATATATATATATATATATATATATATATATATATATATATATATATATACAAATACACGCAAAGAAAAATACAGGAATAATCGACAATGTTGTCTGTTTTTCTAAAAAAAAATATTTCTCTTTCATTCCCTGAACGAATGAGATAAATGAATAATAAAATAAAAATTCAACAATCTTTAAACTATTTTCAGTATTTCCTAGTAAGTTTAAATAAAGTTGTGTTGTTTTTTCTTTCATTTCTTCTAATAAAATAAAATAAAAACTAAACCTTTTATTTTATCCATTTTTTTCTGTCTTCTTCTGATTGTCTCTGCCACTCTCACTAGTATTTTCTTCTTTTTAGTCTTTTAAGTTCACATGTATTATTCGACTTATTTACTTCCGAAACTAGGCAAGCATGTTCACTGCTGCTGATGATAATATGGACAAGACACGATCTCACAGCAACAGCAGCAGCAGAAGCTCTAAGAGTAGTAGTTATAATAATAACTTGGAACCGGCGAATTATTAGCATATTAATAGTTCGATTTTCATCGGTTTTTAATTAAAAAAAAAAACCATTACACGGGATTGAACCTAAAATCTTTCCACTAATACCGGCTCTATACCCGTTACGGTAACATATAACATTTTCAATTTAATTTCGAATCACAGTAGTTGTTATAAAATGACTACATTTTTCATCAAATGTGATAACGAAACATTTGAGTTCATTCAAAGAATATGTATATCATAGAATTCACTAATATTTTTAATCGATAAATTCACCATTTTTTGCTATAAAATCATAAGGATAGTTAAAAAAAAAATTAGTCATTAAAAGAAAATTCGGTTTTTTAATTATAAAAAAACCGATACACGGGATTGAACCTAAAATCTTCCCACTAACCCCCGGTACTCTAACCGTTACACTAACATGTCATATTGGCAAAATCGCAGTAAAAAATGTTTATATACAAAAAAAAGTTATGCAAAATATAAAAAAAAGCGTTAGTCACTTATGTATGTACTTACTCTCCTGTTTGTGAACCCACATATTTTGTTGTAACTTTTTTTCTACCGAACCAATTTTCGAAAAAAAATTTTCAAAATGTAGCTAATGAGGTGTTCTATCCAAGTATGTAACCTGTTTGAAATTTGGTTGCGAATGGAATTAGTGGTGGAGGTTTGAATGTGTCTCGATTCATTCAATTTCGGACTTAAGCATATATTCAACCACTACCGTGGTTGAATGATATATATTATTGATGTAGACAAATTTATAAGGTCCCGACACTGGATATGCTAATGCTTCGTACAGATGATTGATTAAAACTACAAGTCCTCGTCAGGCACCCTAAAAAAATTCTTCCACAGAAGAAAACCAGTTCTCAAAAAATGTTTTATTTTCTGAAGCACTCTTACTGACCTCGTTAAATTCATGAGTTTTCTCTCTTCAATACCTATAACTTGGTGTATATATATATATATATATATATATATATATATATATATATATATATATATATAGTGTGTGTGCGCTCGTGTGTGTGTACGCGCGCTCGCGTAGTGCTCGAAAAACTCGTGCCCGGAAAACTCGTCCTTGGAAAACGCGTCCATTTTTGCTAGGTGCGAAAACTGGTCCATTATTGAATAAATATCGATAGAGAACAAGTTATATGTACGTTCTTGAAAGAGATAATGTTTTTAACGGCAATTAAGCACCCCCGCAAACTTTTAAAAAATTATTTGTACTTGTTTACACTTGTTTAAAAAAAAAAAATTTGATCACGGAGTCACGGAGTCAAGACACGAAAAACGAAACCATATATTTATTTTAAAGAATACGTTAATTTTAACACTTTTGGTGTTATTACGAAAAAAAAAAGAAAACACTTATGTATTATCAAAGAAAACAAACATTTTATTCAGAAGAATCAATTTAGGTTAAACAATTCTTGTGTTATTATGAAACAAAAAAACAATTCTTGTATTATGAAATATGAAATTATTATATGTTAGTGTTAAAACTAAATTTTGAATAAAATATTTGTTTTATTATTTGACAATATAAGAAATTTGTTGTTTAAATATCATTTGAGGTCACTTCTGCAGTATGCAGATGGCTGCTATTGTTAGAGGGCGATAACTTCAATTTCTTCTTGGTCAAATAATGCGACAAATAAGTAACAAACAAGAGTTTTTTTCCGAACAGAAAAATATTTGAAAACCAAAACATTTGTTGTATAAAAATGTATCAAAATATAATTTATTTAAAAGTCTGCGTAAGAAAATATAATTTTAATAAAACAGTTTGGTAATGAAAATAATATTAGATTTTTATAAAGTAATTTTTTTTTCGAACAAATTTAAATAGCTTGTTCTCATTCCGTCAGTCATGGTCCAGTAGAAATCTTAAGTAATTCGAAACTGTATTCTTTGTATCGCTCGCAATGTGGATTGAACCTACGACCTACTTGAAGAGTTTCACTTTGAACTAAATTTTTACTTGCGGATAAATCTAGCCCGGATTTTGTGAGCGATAAACCTATTTTATTATTTAAATGTACACAGGCTACAGGGGTACTAGGTGGGGAGTTGGGTAGCAAGATGTCGGTTCACGTTACACTTGAACTTCTGCATGTCAGTACAGTTGGGGAAGCAGGAACCTGGCAGGTAGTTCCAAAGTCTAGCGGTTCTGGGGAAGAAACTACTGTAATAGAAGGCTCTCTTACATCTAGGGATCTCTACTGTGAAGGGGTGGGATTGTACAGCATGTCGAGTTTGTTGGGGGTATTTACGTAGAGGAGGTACAAGTGTTTGCAGCTCGTCGAAATATACACCGTTAAAGTACTTGTCAAACAGGCAGAGGGATGCTACATTTCGTCGATGAGACAGAGGCTGAAGCTTAGATGATAGTTCAGGACCTATTAGGTTGCCGACTCTCTTTTGAACCTTGTCGAGGAGTGAGAGACTAGTAGCAGATGAACCGGCCCAAATATGACAACAATACTCCATACATGGGCGAATGGTGGCCTTATAGAGGTACAGGATACTTTCAGAGGTCAGTAGCTTTCTAGCACGGTAGAGAGAACCTACCTTTTTCGCAGCGGTCCTGGCAATACTCTCAATGTAATTGTTCCAACTCACGTTGGGCCGAGGAATTTAAAAGATGTGCTTTCAGATAAAGAATCTTTGGCCATTGCTATTGATGGTAGAGAAGGTTTCTTGTAGTTATTAAAGGAAACAAGTTTAGTCTTGGCAGCATTGAATGTGACCATCCATTTTTGACCCTATTCCACTACAGATTGGAGGTCATTCTCTAGTGTTTCTGCCATTTTTTTTAGATATGTGTTCATTTGTTTTCCTGTCGTGTCTGTTATACAGCGTGGTGTCATCAGCATATATACCCATCCCACAGACAATTTTGTCAGGGAGGTCATTTATGAATATTAGGAATAATAGACGTCCAAGGATAGATGCCTGAGGCACTCCCGCATTTATATCATATTGTTTAGATGTACGGCCATCGAGGACAACCTAGATTTTTCTCTCATCTAAGAAGGACTTAATTATGTTAAGTATTCTTCCAGTGATACCGTATGATCTGATTTTCCTGAGAAGACTTTCGTGCCATACCCTGTCAAAAGCCTTAGATATATCCAGAACTACCGCTCTACCCCCATCTGCTTTGTCAAGTGAAAGGTATATACGTTCACAGATTACAGTTAGAATGTCTGCGGGCTTGCCTAAATCCATATTGTTAGTCGGTAAGAAGTTTAGCATCTGTAAGGTGATGGACTAGAGCTTGGTTAATTATGGACTCAAATATTTTGGCAAAAAGTGGGAGGATGCTAATGGGGCGGTAATTTGCTGGGTCAGTTCTTTCGCCAGAATTCTTGAAAAGTTGTACCACAGAAGCAGTTTTCCAACAGCCCGGAAAGCAAGATTCATTGAGGCATTTGTTGTAAAGTTTGGAGAGGATTGGAGCTACTTCGGCGGAGCACTTTTTTAATTGCACAGCCGGGATGAGATCAGGTCCACATGCTTTTGCAGTGTCAAGACTTTTTATAATGACATGCACCTGAGAAGGGGTGATTTTCAGATCGCCAAGTATGGTGTCTGTCCGCAAAGGAAAGTCTGGGAGAGGGTGGTTAGCAGGGTCTAGTGTGGAGTTGGAGGCAAACCGACTGGCAAGCATGTTAGCCTTCTCGGTTGCTGAGCAAACAACTTCATGATTGTTGGATAGTGGGGGAATTGTTGATTGCCCAGTATTTACTACACTGTTGTAGATTTTCCAGAAGTCACAGGTTCCTAATTTCTGAGCTTCGATGCGTTTTTGGGTGGTTTCAGTAAATTCTCTCTTAGCTGTCGCTATTTCTTTCTTACAGTTGCTTCTGGCTTCTATATACTTCTGTTTGTTTGAACTGGATTTATGTCGGTTAAATCTGTGGTACGCGTGCTGCCTTTGTGCGATGGTAGCTACACATGTGGAAGTAAACTTTTGGGGAGAGTGCGACTTTCTATAAAATTTCCCCGTGGGGACATGTGCTTCAATTGCTGTTTTGAACCATTCAGTGGTCTCATTTGCGCACTGTTCATCAGGAAGTGAAAAGATATTTCACCACGGAGCGTCTCTAATGAGATCTCTGATGGCTTCCCAGTCGGCCTTTTTATAATATCTCGTTGTTTTGAGCAATGGCTCTTCCATTTTAGCTCTAGAGATTAGGGTGATTTTAACTATTATCACTACATGATCAGCATTCCCAAGTGGGTTATGGGTGTTCGTAACACAATCATCAGGAACTGTGGTCGGAAACAGATCTAAAAGTGATGCGTGTTGCTCTTGCTGGTCAGGGTAACTGGTTGGAAACGTAACCGGCTGTGATAGGGAATGAGATATAGAGAAGCTATGTGTTGTGGTACCAGCTGCGTCTGTGAAATTAGAGAATCCGAGCCACTGTGGTGGACATTGAAGTTACCAAATATATGAATTTGTGCGCTAGTGTCGAAAGTGCTAAATCTGTGCTGTCAGAGACTTTGTTTATTAGGGTACAGTCCTGTGTCGAGGGAGAGCGGTAGAGAAAATAAAAGTAACTAATATTATTTCGCATGTTAAGTCTAATGCACATAAAGGCTTGCCCGTCCGATTCTAGTTTTCTTTCTCTAGTCAGGGAGAGGGTGTTTCGAATATAGACTCCAAGCCAGTGCATATGTCTGTCAGAGTCCTTACGGCAGAGTGGGAGATATCCAGGCATGTTAAAGTAGTTAGAGGGGATGGATGAGTGTAGGTAGTGTCTCAGTTAGTGCTAAGATAGCCGGGGTGTTTGTTAGGGAAATGCTTCAACATCATTTAAATTAGTTATGAGCCCACAGATGTTAGTAAATGCAAGCCTCAAGGGAGGAGGCAATTTGATTTTCTTTGAGTTTTTCTTTGAGATTGTGCTGTCATTTTTTTTTTTGAAGTTTCAGTCAGGTAAGGGGTGCTGAACAATTGGTTATGCAGAACACCAGGCATGCAACACAAGTAGACCATCAGCTGACCTTCAATCTACTAGGACTGTGGCCTCAGGAAAGCCCACCGGGGATGAGTGCAGGGTCCCTTTCCATGTGCGACATGGCACTACAAACATCCCGATATTATTCAACTGTTGATGGAGAAGCCGCTCTAAGCGCTACCAAAGAGTTAGGGATTCCTGTACTACCAGTCGGGAACAGCAGCTAGGAACTGTTAATCCGGTACCCTCAACCCATCAGAAGAACGTAAACCCAATCTAATTGTACTGGCATTATGATGTTCAAGCACTCTCAACTGCCCAGTTTAGAGGGGGATGAGATGTGTCGGGAGAGGGGGAAATTGGCGTTCATTGCCCTAGTCAGGAAACAAGATCGACCACTGAGTGTTTCTCTCCAATCCCTGTGCTTCGACCTCTACGCCTGAACTAAGAAGGAGTATGGAAGCCGGGCGATAGACAGTACCTATCTACCCCTTAAGCAGGTTTAGGTAATTTGTTTGAGTCACCAGCTCTAGGAAGGATGTCATCCAAGAATGAAGGGGGCCTCCCTCCCCTTAGGTTTAGCTTCAGAGTTTTCCTTCTCCTAGACGGATGACCTGGGAAGATCTACGAGTCCATCAGCACCGAGAGGGTTTACCCCGCGCCATGGTCCTAACCCAGGTATTTCTGCGACCCCGTGTGGGTAGTTAATGTTACTGGGTAAGTATGGAAATGTTATGTCTACTGAGAAATTACAATCCTCAAAGTGATTAAGAGACATTGCTATTACATTGTTACTGGAGGAGGGGGGGGGTGAGTAAAAGTTCATGCAGTGGAAGCAACTATATTTGCAACAGGTTAGTTGGAAAGAGTTAAGATATGGTTTAATATTTGTCTTTTAAATTTAGACATTTATTTTAATTTATTTATTTATTTATTTATATGTTGGCTTAGGAATAAGATAACGCATTACAGAATGACTTTATATTAATCGTGTGTAATGTATGAGTGTTAGTAGCAGCTTGGGCAGTAGGGTAGACTTAGTGTTTAGGAGAGGATTAACTTACAGGATACAGTAGAATTAATTTTTAGAATTTATAGTCAAGTAAAATTTAGTTATAGAGAAAAAAGAAATTCTTTTTTTTTTCTTTTTTATTCATTTAACACGCAAATCAGACAATGACAGTCGTCTTAGAGGAAATGAATATATTGGATATACGTAGCACGCAAGAGAGGGGGTGTTTCTACCGTAATAAGACGATGTGGCGCGTCGGAATTCGTAGTTAACGACAAGCACAAAGCATTGTGTATCTATTCAGAAATTCATAATGACGTATCTAAGATCACTGCATATGTCAGGTACATATATAATTGAAAATAAGGCAAACTATATTCCGTGGTTTGTTAAAGATAGCAAGGAAGCCACATATTCAATACAAGCGAGTTTATAGTATATTACTTAAATAAAGTTGTATCTTGTAGTGTGGAAAAAAATAAGTCCAGGTTTTTTAAACTTCTGGGATTTGCTTTGCCAATTAGAAGGGGGGGTAACGAATTTCAGCTTTAGTCAAGATAAGGTTGGCAAAAAAAAAGACAAATAAAGACGATGAATAAATACAAGTGCAACAAAACCAATTTATGTTTTTAAAAGGCGATGAACTTTAAATTAACAACTATTTTGCAGATCTGACATCTATCAGTTATTCTCAATTCAGCTTGATTTGGCAATTCACCTTGTGATTTCAGCAGAACAGAGACACATGCCACACAATGTGCGATACGATCATTTGATGAACGAATAATTTCACAAAATTGACCTGTCAACTGGTCACCACATGCGTACGATTTAACCTCATTAAATTATTTTCTGTAAAGTTCCATGTCTACACCGACAAACCAAACACAACAAACCACTTGGAAAACATTTGAGATGTTATTGACAAAATACAAATCTAATTTAATGCAATCTGCATAAATTAAAATATCATGTTAAAGAGTATTGTATCACCAGGCAACACTGAGTGTCCAGCTAGTCTTTAAAATAAAAATATTTTTCTGTGATTTATCTTAATTTAAAATTTGCTGCCTAAAAAATCGAAACAAACAAACACACACACACACACACACACACACACACATATATATATATATATATATATATATATATACACTGAATTAAAGGAAAATGTGTAATCATGCCTAAAATTGTTTCACTTACATTTCTTGCATCATTAATTTTTGATCAAATTCATTAAAAAAAAGAAAGTTATATTTTTCTCAGAATTCGTTTCAATTTGAAATTCTGAACAAAATGCAAAAATAAATTAGTGAAAAAAATTTTTTTTTATATTTTAAAAATAGCAATTAAAAATACACAATTAATAAAAAAACATATTTTTCTTTTCATTTTTTCTTTTTTTTTCAGATCAAGGTTCTCAAACAGGGATCAATTTACTCGTAGGAGTTAAAATATTATATAATCGGAGATAAATAATTGAAGTACACATTAATTTAAAAAATATAATTATTTCACTTTCAGATTGTGTGCATACCTGGATTCATATGTCCAATATGGTTTTGACTTCGTTGTTGATATGAATGTATAAAACTATTTCTATACAAAACCTAAAGTTCTAAATGATAAAAAGGTTCTTTTTAACCTTCTAGTCTTTCGGTCATTTTATGATAGCTATGATTTTTTTGTATGGGAGTAGGTGGTCAAATGGAGAAATATATAAAGCCGAGAGGTCAATGATGGAGGAAAGATTTAAAATGGCTGAATTAGTGACTTGTACTTAGAAATTAGCATGAGAAAAAAAAAACGAAGCGAAACTCATCAATTTGTGCGAAGAACGAAAAGTATTTGAAATTCATAGAAAATGGAAAATTATCATCAAATGAAATGTTTTGCGTAAATAAATTTACTTTCAAGTCAAATTCTTTGGATTCTAAAAATTAAAAAATAAAACCTGAGAATGTTTATCGCATGAAAACTTAGGATAATCAGGGAAGAAGTTAAGCACTAAATTTTTGATAAATTTTTACGACCTGCCCCAGCATATTATAAACACCCAAACCTCTCCATGCTAAGAACGGCTTTCGGAATAAACAATCCCCCAATCTTGAAAGCCATTCTTAACATGGGGTGGTTGGGGAGTGGAGTTTATACTACGCTGGGGCAGGTCCCCAAAAGAAATACCAAATTTTTTTATGTTGGCCGCTCACATCATTTTTTATGTTGGCCGCTCACATCATTTTGAAATCATAAATCTGTTAAGTTAATGAGGCAAACATACAGATTACCATGTTTGATGCCATTCCTAATGACAATAAAGATGGCGGAGTTTTTTTTGTGTGTGTGTCTTAACACACCTGGCAGATAGCATTCTTGCCATGCAAAAAAAGTTCAAAGTTATTGTTTCAGACGACATTGCAATGCAGAGATGAGTGACCAATGGTAAAAGAAAATCTGAAATCCCAACCAGCACCCCCAACCCCACCCTCATTTCTGGAGAGAGAGGAGTGACTCAATCCCTTCCCTTAAAAAAAACTAATCATCATTGCAAAGAATTTACATAATCATTTTCTCTTGATATTTTGTTTGTTCAACTTTTTAAATGACGATTGATAAGTTGTGTAATTTTTGGTGTTTGGTTTCGCAACGTTTCGTCCAAAACTTGAGATTAACATCCAAAATGAGAAAAATAATTTGAATAATCCAAACAACACATTTTTCCGCTCATGTTTTGCCAAACTGACAGAAGACAAATGGATCTTATGTTTAATTTCGACAATTCCTTCTAAAATCTTGTTTCCTTTATTTTGCACTTATATTCCATGAGAAATGTTTCTGATAAAGGGGGAAGAATTGCTGTTTTCTTGGAATTTATTCATAGAACATTTTTTATTAGCTGATTTTTCACTTTGAAATGATTCCTTTTTTTTGTTTGTTTTTGCTTTATGCCTTATTTGGAACGATTTCTATAATAAAAATGATTTTTTTTTTTTAGCTTTTGCCTTATTTGGAACGATTTCTATAATAAAAAAAAAATAATTGTAAATTCCTGTATTAGTGGTATTTCAGGAGTTTTTCATCTCCAAAGTTGGTTTATCGAAGCGTTAGAGTCTCACCCTACTACTTTATGCACAGTTGGCAGAACAGCAGAGAGATTCACGTTTTTATTCCGAAAGTATAATTAAAAGTGTTGCGCTAAATTTGTCAAAATTACAAAACAAAATACAAAGAGTCAGCACGGGTAACGATTTTATCTATTTTATGAGATGACTGACCAATTTTTATGATTTCAGGTTCAAATGAGGAGCTACAGTAGGAATTGGAATACATCCTACTAAAATTGTCAGAGATGATGGATTTAAAATGCATTCTGGACGTGAGGACATTTTAGATGAACGATATGGAATAAAATTCTGTTTTAAACTTGGAAAACATGCCAGAGAAACATATGGAATGTTTCAAACTGCTTTTAGACTATCTTGCATGAATCGAGCATCAGTTTTTGAGTGGCATGAAAGATTCGAGGAAGGGACAGAGTCTGTGAGGGATGATGAGAGATGAGGAAGGAGTAAGGAAGTCAGAACACCATTGTTGATTGGACAAATAAAGAATTTCATGAATAAGAACCATCATGTCTATAGAGACAATAAGTGCACAATTTGATGTCAGTGTGGGAACCGTACACACAATTATTCATAAGGAATTGAAAATGTGGGAGATTTGCGCGAAGTTTGGACAATGCACCAGTACGCAACTCCATCCTTTTCACATATTATTTAACCAAGATGAGCATCAAGAGAGTTACTCACCTCCCTAGAGTCCTGACTTTGCTCCCTGTGACTTTTGGTTATTCCTTAAGCTCAGGGAAGACCTTAGAGGCTGTCGTTATGAGACAATTGAGGAGATGCAAGAGGCTGTGACCAGGGTTATTGACACACTTACACAAGAGGGCTTCCATGGGGCCTTCCAGAAGTTGTTGGAACGGTACAATAAGCGCGTTGCAGCCGGAGAAGATTACTTCGAAGAGACTATAGTTTCACGTGTGCTGTATCAACAGCAGTGCCCATACGAAAAAGTCTGGAAACTGATTTAAGACACCTCCTATATTATATATGTGCAGCATGCGTCATATATGACGTCATATACGTAAACATCATGCATGATGACGTCATAAGATGAAATTATGTAAGATGACGTCATATATAACCTTGCACAATTTACTCACGGGAATTTTCGATATTCACCGATAGAATAATAAAAAAAATCAAATGTTTCCGATGCCTAACGTTGCGCATTCGTTCAGACATTTTCACCATGGCTGCCATGAGACGCACGGAAAATAAGTTTTTAATATTTATTTTATTTAATTTATTTTTTATTCATTTAATGTTGTGTGTGTGTGTGTGTGTGTGTGTGTGTGTGTGTGTGTGTGTGTGTGTGTGTGTGTGTGTGTGTGTGTGTGTGTTTGCATTAAAGTAATTTTGATCAGGTTAAATATTAACGTGCATCAACACAGATTTTACTCAACTCCTCTTTCTTTTGTTTCACTTTACTTCGGTCAAAGTTATCAAAAATCAAGGGCCTCCGTTTTGGGGTTAACACTTCATCTCTATATGAGATTCATAAATATTCGAAAACCTATTTAAGTTTTCCTTTACATCTCAAAAACTGACTTAGTAAAGAAATTAAGAACATTATTTCCCTCTCCCAATTTAAATATATTATCGTGTCTAAAAAGTAACTGAAGGGTTTTGAACTTAAATAGACTCCTTATTTTTGAAGATATCTTTCTGTAATCTTAACACAATCCGACTAAGGCATTAGAAAAGTTTTCACAAAAGAACATGTAAAATTCAAACCATCTTTAATTATGAAAAATAATGTCTTTTAAATGTTGCCCATTTTCAGTTTCGCATATTTGTGCTCTTTCCAAAACATTATTCATGGCATTGCAGAATTTCTGAATTGCGATTTAACTACTTTCTTTTGTTCCGAATGTTTTCCTTCAATTCTTGCAGGGTTTGGGGTTTGACGTTTCGAGATTTGCCAGCATGCGGAATAAAATAAGGGAGTTAAATCACAATCCAGAGATTCTGCAATCTGTCATGAATAATGTTTTGGAAAGAGCACAAATATGCGAAGCTGAAAATGAGCAACATTTAAAAACATTATTTTTCATAAATATTGTTTGAATTTTGCATTTTCTTTTGTTTTAATTTTCACTGTCTTAGTTGGATTGTGTCAAAATTTCAGAAAGATATCATAAAAAATAAGGAATCTATTTAAGTTCAAAATCCTTCAGTGACTTTTTGGATATCTTTCTTGTAGTCTCTTGGTCTTACCGAATTTCAGGACAAGAATTTATCTGGTGGAGTATTTAGCTTCGTGGCGTTACTTAAGATAACATCACTTGGGAAAAAACACCATTTCCCATAAAAGTCAGCGGAGATTAGGCATACTAAGATTTTATTTGGGCTGCGAATTCTATGTGGTTTTAAAAGTATCCTCATGCCAGATTGTCCTGACAAACACCTGTACAGAGAGGTCTTAAACACTTAAGGATAGTGTCTAGTCGGCATTCAAGTTCTTTCTAGTCAGCATTCAGGTTTTCTTTTTGTTAGGCGAAAACTGGTTGTGCTAAGCGGAAAGTTATATACTAGTTGGATTGATAGTATGTTAATCTCAGATTAGGTTCAGTTATTGATCCGAACTGCATATTCCCATTCATAAGATAACGTTTCCAGGTCCAAAAGTATTAACAATTTTACATATAAATATTTAAGCAGCACACTATATCGTTGACCACTAGCTATTCCCCTCTCTTAATTTGTGTGAAAAAAATGAATTTCTGACTTAATACGCATCACGTTGTTGGGCAAGGGTAAGCCCCTGTCGCATCACTGCAGTGTTGCATGCCTGTTCTTGTTGTACAGATACTTCCACGAAATGCGTTCGATGAAGTTACTGCATTTGTATCAATCCAAAGAAAATATCCCAACCCACTCGATTAACAGCAGTGCACCTTGAGTTTATTTTCGGCAGTCTCGTACCTCTATCTATCAGACGGCCACTAAGTATCTGTTAATCATGACTGGATTATTTCCTTGTCTGAAAAAGATTCATTAACTGGATTTATACTGCCATGATTTACTTGAAGTTACTCTTTTTATTTTTTACACTCCCGAGATAGCCCTATTTTATTTTTTATTATTATATTTTGTTTATTTTTTGTTAAATGTAGTTTTTATTCTTTATATTCTTCAATAAAAACATGCATATATGGATGGGTAGTACTGAAATGTCTATAGGAACAATGTTCAAGTAGAAATATTGTTTTATTGTCAGAATTTCTGTTTTCTAGGTCGGAATCTATCCATCTAACGCTTATCGTAGGATTTTTTTTACTTTGAAGTAGTATATTTTTTTTCTTTTAAGGTAACGTGGTCGTTACGCTCGAACCATGTTCGTTACAGTTCACATCCTTTCTCGGGTCCCCATTCCGTCGGATACCGCCGAAAAGGAACAACCAAACAAAAATAAGTAAATCCGACTTTTTTTTCTGTTTTAGCAGAAGGCATTTATTGCCATTACTTACCAGACAATGCTTCCTGTTTTTTTTTTCTAACAATTCATTTCGTCTGCCATGAAGTTAACAAAATCCCGCCGTCTCGACACCAGCTTAAAAGTCTCTTGCTGTTATTGCGGGGCTCGCGTCTCTCTTACTGGGAAAACGTTTTTTTTTCTGCTCGACTACGTGGTGCATATTTCTCTGCTCTTTCTTTTTCTTCTGACGCAATCCCGCGCACACTTCCTAATTTTCATATGTACTTTTTCGGCTACTGCTGCTAATATCTTCGCAAGCCAGTTATCCTACAGCTCCTGCTGATATTTTTCCACACGCTCTGTTACATTAGCTCGTTATATCAAGTAGTTTCATACTTTGTCTGGGGCGATTTCCATAAAAGAATCATGCCCCTTCACCGTAGAGGTTTCTAGAAGCTGGATTTCTTTTTTCTTTCTTTTTTTTTTGTAATAGCTTCTTTCCTCAGACAGCTTGCCTTTAAAATTTTCTTCCTGGTTCCTGTTTACCCGCCATGCCAACGTACCGAAATTTAATTGCAACGTGAACAAACATCTTGCTGCTCAACTCCGAACTTAGTTTGACCTCTATAAATCTGGTCCCCATCAAAGTAGTCCCTAACGCTTCAGTTGAAATATGCCTTGTTTGGGGAGAATAAATTTAAAAATAAAATGAAATGCAAACTTCAACTTCGTGTATCCTAATTTGAAATCTCATTCCATTTTATGTCTATGTGTTATGTTTTCGAATTTTTTAGATGGGGTTTGATAAATTCGTGTTATTTGGATTATTCGGACTAATGTTTTCATCTTGGGTGTTATATTCGAATTACTCAACACACAAGATGAGAACAGTAGTCTGAATAATTCCAATAATACATGCCTATGTGTGTCCTTTCATAAATCTGGTCGTCGAACTAGAAAGAAAGTGCAGTACCTGTACTCTTTTTAATCAGGCTATGAGAAATCGTCCTTGATTGCTTTTTAGGGATAGATGTTCATACTGACCACATGTCAAAGAACTGATCTGGAGAAAATAGAAGTAATAGACATGTTATTGTTTCAGTGATTATATCGAAATTGTCAAAAGATAAAGTGACTTCTAATTCACAACTTGGTCACTACATTGTCAAATCGACCATTTTTTTTATTTCTTGTCCAGATTGCTTTTCTTTTTTTAAAGAACGATATCTCTCAAACATTAAAAGTCAAAGTTTTATCGAATTTCACCTTCATGAGGAAGACGGTAGCCATGACAATAGCACTACACCCGACAGCCATTCTCGGCTTAACGTTCACAGGCAACATGAATTGGAGCAAATATATTGAGGACATTGTCAAGGCTGCTGCAAAGAAGGTGGGTTCCATCTACGGTGCTAAAAAATACATCATAGAGCAATCTATCACTACAAATCAACATCTCTCTGGAATATTGTTGGCACATCTGGGTTGATGCATCAACCACTAGTCTCTCACCTTTAGAAGGGCCCACAAAAGGGTATCAAATCTAATAGATTCTACACTATCGGCCAAGCTCCAACCGTTGTCCCATCCCTCATGCAATGTTATATCTTTGTGCCTGCTTTACAAGAACTTTAATGGAATGTGCTCTGATGAACTCATAGCATTTGTGCCCCCCTTGACGGACATACTTCCAATCAACCCAACAAGCAGCAAAATGCCACCTTTAGCTGCTGGAAATCCTTCTACTCAAATAGTTGCTTTTCATGAACTTCTAAAATGTAGAATCCACTTTCTGTTCTCATGCTTCCCTGGGTCTACTAGCATTCAGAAGTTTAAATGTAATGTGAATAGGCATCTTCATGCTCAGTTCCCTAGTAGCTCCTTACGTTCCGAGTGGCAATATGTCTTGTTTGAGGTGAAATGAGTATAAAAATAGCAACTCGTTTTTAACATCTACACACACATACACACACATATGCATACACACAGATACATATATATACATACATACTGTTTCAACACGAACTTCACCTTAGATACATAATACACAACATGGCGTAAATTAATTTCCACTGTTTTCATCGCACGCATGCTTTAACTTGAATTCCTACTGGAGAGAACTTGACTGCCCACTAGACACTATCCTCGAGGTTTCTCTGTAAGGTTTTTGTCAAGACAATCTGACATGAGAATATTTTCCCTATAAGTAAACGCTGACTAAATATTCAAAATCACAGTTTTCGCGGCCCAAATAAGATCTCCTCGGTATGGCTAACCCGCTCTGGCTTTTACAAGGAATGGTGCACCTTTTCCAAGTGATATTACCTCAAGTAACAGTACGAAGCTAGATACTCGATCAAACTAGATGAATTCTTGTTCTGGAATCCAGTAAGAACAAGAGACCACAAGAAGAGTATACTAGAAGCATATTTAGACGGTCAAGTGGGAGGAGGTAAATGATGTTCTCAACTTCTTTGCTAACTCAGTTTTTGAGAGGTATTGAGATCAAGTGTGAGACCCTTGATTTCTGAGAACTTGGACTGAAGTAAAATAAAACACACAGTTTGCTGAAACTTATATTGCTCAACTCCAAAATATGCATATATTCTAAGCACATTGGCCAACAGCTGAACAATCTCACTTTCGTTTTTAAACCCGGAAAATTGTTCTAAAAATGACTTAATTCCTCCAATATTCTCTCCTTTTCTTCTGTATATACGTTAACCTCCACCCCCTTAGTACACCCACGTGAAATTTTTTTTATGATTTATTTTCCACGCTCTTTTATTTCATATATATTCTTCCTAACGAAAGCCACATTAGACATGATGGCGAGGGAAATGTATCTACCTCCAAAGGAACTCTTCATTCGAGTTCAAAAAATGAAAATTATCTCAGTTTAGGAGGCTTTCACATATTTTGACAAAGGACAGTACAGATGCTATACTTTGATCATAGTCCGAAAATCTACTGTCTTTAACTTTATCGTAGTCATTTCTAATCTCATTGAATTAATAACTTGTTTTTTTTTGTATGTTTTTGTTTTGTTTTGTTTTTGTTTTTTTTGTCTTTAGACTTTGACAAACCCGAAACAGGTAGACATTTTACCGAAACAGAAATGCATATGGGCTGAATAAAGACTATATCGCATACAGCACCTGTCCATTGCTTCGGAATTTTAATAAGTTCAGTTCAAAATTTCGTACATATTTCCCCGAGTTCAACTTGTTTAAACTGGTTTACACGCTTCGTGAATTTTGCTTTTTTAATTGTTTAATTGATTAATTAATTAATTAATTTTTTTAGATAAAGATAATCCTTTAAAATCTAATCCTAAAAGCAACTTAATTAAATGATGAAGAATACCATGAGAGGAATGGTGAATGGAATTAAAAAAATCGATTTATGATGACGGCTTATTGCAAATATTTGATGCCAATTGATTTGAAACGATCATATTGTCATTTGCAGGAACAGAGTATTGTTTCTGAGTTGGGTTGTTTTTTTAGGTGTAGGTTTGATAATTTATATTATTTGGATCTTTTTACTATCGTTCTCATCTTGGGTGTTATTCGCACAAAATTCAGCCGATGTAACCTTACACCTTCTTTAGGTGTATCTTGTCGAACTCGGGAATTTTTCTCTAGTACTCGGAAATCTGCATTGAATTTCGAACGGAAATGTTTGACATCACGAATAAAGTGGCGTAACAGATGAAGTGTTACGTAAATTCAGTTTTAAATAACACTTTTCTGGGACCGATGATTCAATCCTCAATGCCGATTAACTTCATATGCAAAACTGATTCTCCATTTTAAATTCTAAAATAATAATTTTCCCACCACCATAACTGATCAGAATGTTCAGATGTAATCGCCTAAAAACGTAGAATATGTTTTTTGTACCAGAGGGGGTGGGCTAGGAGTTCTTATCTCCAAATCAACCTTAACGTAGTTCGAATTTGCTTTTTAATCTGACAAAATTTATAATGTCACATGTGCCCTTTTCCTATTTATCCACTTGTATCATTTTTAATTGTACCACTTTGATGTGCCATTTTTACGTGCGTCATTCTTACCTAGATTCAATTTACTAGAGGTGTTTAGTAAGTAATACCCCTGAACCACTTCCAGTGGTCTGATTTAGCTGAAAGTTTGTATGAGCAACGATTTATGTCTCTATAGGTTATGTGACAAATTGCAGCTCTGAACGAAATGTGGTTTCTGATTTACAGACTTTTGAACTAAATCAGGTGTGAAATGGATCTGGGTTACTGTTGCGCAGTGATCCGGGTTTATATATATACATATATATATATATATATATATATATATATATATATATATATATATATATATATATATGTGTGTGTGTGTGTGTGTGTGTGTGTGTGCGCGTGTGTGTGTGCGCGCGTGTGTGTGTGTGTATATATATATATATATATATATATATATATATATATATATATATATATATATATATATATATATTGTAGTTAAAAAGACACACACCGCAGGAGTCTTTTGATTAAATGAAAGCGTTTCCAAGATGATGCAGCCTTGATTTACGAAGTCACATCCTGGTTTCAGGACCAACCTGGATTGTTCTACACAGACTGTCTCCAGAGTCGCATTAAGCGATGTGAGAAAAACGTTTCTTTGGGTAGTTTTTATGTAGAGAACTAATAATGACTGTATTAAGTTTCGTTGCTCTACTGCTATGAAAAGTGAGCCAGGAGTATTGCTTATTGAACGCCTCTCGTATTGAATTTATGATTTTTTTTTTTAGTTCCATTAAAGATAATAATTATATTTCCATGTTCGAATGGATGCACCTGAGAAAGATTGAATGTTACATCGGTCGAAACGTTATGAATAATCTAAATAAAAGAAAATATGTTTCCAGTCGAATTATTTGGATTCTTCGGACTTGTTGATTGCGAATGGCTGACGGAACGAGAGCATGATACTCCCGTGAATTAAATGAAGGATTTGTTCGAAAGTCCGTGAAGATTTGCGAGTTCGACAGAAAAATGTCCCCCGAATTCAACAAGATACACCTGAAGAAGGTCGAGGGTTACATCAACCGAAACGTTGTGAATAACACTAAAGATCGTCAGGTTGGCCTTCGGGTCAAGATCAAAGTGTAGTATCTGTTCCTCAGATGCTGCACTTCAATTTCTTGTTCTCTGTCAGTGGAGGAGAAATCCTTCATGACTGAGACCATTTTTATTTTTGTTCCTTTTCTCCACATTAAAAAAACGACCTTGGTGTCTAACTCTGTCCCGTGGGGGAGACATTGTAAATAGGAACACTAAAGATGAGAACAGTAGTCCGAAAAAATCCAAATAATATGAATAATCAATCCTCATGTAACAAATCAAATCGATATTTCCATTCCTTCACCACATCATACAACGATATTATTATTGTTTTTTCTGCATTTATCCGTTGCTTTTCGTTCTGTCTTAATGTCAAATGTAAAGGAATTTATTTCCACTTCCGCCCGGAAACCGTTTTGTCTGTCAAACATCCGGGTGTTAATATTCTATTTATTCAAGCCACCTCTATCATCATATTTATGACGAGAAAACAATGTTTGTATTACTCATTTGGTATCCATTCAAACGAGTGGGGGTTGCCAGTAGGGCCTTTAACGAGATAACTAATGTCAGTATATAATATCATCGAAAGCACGTTGACAAAAGTAATTGGAATACCAGATCACAAGCCAACGTGCTGTATTTCTATTATGTTTAAAATAATAATGACGCACTAATATATGAAAATATAATAACAATACGTCTTTATTGTCAGTGATGGACGGTTGGTTGTTAGGATGGGTGCATACGAATTAGACGTGTGGATTCTTCTCAGGCCCAAATCGTCTACCAATCCGTTGTTGTTGTTGTTGTTGTATAACTATGTATGACCGGCAAGAATGCTATCCTGGGGCGACATTGTCACTGTAACCAAAGCCGTTTTATTCGGCCATTGTCGTTTCAATGAATTGACCTGACTTTGTTTTAACTTAATTACACCTGTGTAACCTTTTGCCGAAAATACCTTTAAAATATACATTTAACTTAGCTTTTTTTTTACAATTGATCAAGTTTGTTGTTCCCTCCAATGTAGGTGCCTATTGTCAGGTTTATATGTTTTGTTCAAGTGATCTATAGGTATAGTTGATAATTATTCTATGTTCTTTCTTGCAGTTGCAGCCGGGTGCCTGCCTTTGTAAACTCTTTCCTCGATACACACTGCCTAAGTATTTCATCTGACGTCAGATTTAATTTTTTTATGTCAATGACCTTTTGGTACATATGATAAGTATTTTACGTTTTTTTCTTGCATTTGTCGCTAGGTGTACGAATTTATGAAAATTATTTCCCGGTACACAATGCTTAGATATTTAAGATACGGAGACATCAATCATTGCTGTATTTAGTCATGTTGTCACCTATATAAAAGTTTGGGCTCAGAGGTCATTTCCTTTGTTTCCCCTTTCGGTTTAATCTTCGAATCGGCAACTGCCTTTATTTTGTTCAGATCAGTTATGTGGTATATATTCGATATCTACACTAAACTGACCAGTTTTGTCGATGTGCCCCTACACAGATTTGCTAACCTTGTCTTTTCATATGGTCACGTATTAGGAAAATTATCATATGTGAATATTTTACTGTATTATTTATAAGTACAAATAAATCGTGTTATATTTTTTATAGGCAAGCGTTTTGGTTTGTATTATTTCGATTATTCAGACACATCTTGGTTATTATTCTCATAACGTTTCGATCGGTGTAACATTAACCTCCGACCTTCTTCCAGAATTTGGGAACCTCTACAGAATTTTAACGGAACGTTTTATTTAATCCACAGGAGTAGCTTGTTTTAATTCCTCTAAAGATTACCAGGTAGAAGTCATAAGTAAATGTTAATTGCATTTTTGTATCGCCCGTACTAAGGATCGAACCCTCAACCTCCAGAAGACTGTTACGTCATGGATCCATTTCCACATGAGAGAAGACCTAACAGAACGAGAAGAAGCTACCGTCGCGTATTAAATAAATGATTCTGTTCAAAATTCCTTAGATTCCTGAATTCGAAATGAAATATCAATAGTTGAACAAGAAGTATCTGAAAAAGGTCGTTGGCTGATTCGACCGGAACTTTGTGAGAATAAGATCCAAGATGAGACCAGTAGTCCGCATAATCCAAATAATATGAACACAAATGATATATGAAACAAATGAACACATAACTAAAAAAAAGTGGCAAAAACACTAGAGGATGACCGCCGATCTGTAGTAGAATGGGGACAAAAATGGATGGTCACATTCAATGCTGCCAAGACTAAACTGGTTTCCTTCAATAATTACAAGAAACCTTCTCTGCCACCAATAGCAATGGCCAGTGACTTCCTATCTGAGAGCACATCTTTCAAACTGCTTGGCCTAACGTTCACAGGAAACATGAGTTGGAACAATTACATTTTAAACATTGCCAGGACCGCTGCGAAGAAGGTAGGTTCTCTCTACCGTGCTAGAAAACTACTGACACCTGAAAGTATCCTGTACCTCTATAAGGCCACCATTCGTCCACGTATGGAGTATTGTTGTCATATTTTGGCTGGTGCATCTGCTGCTAAGGTGACAAGGTTAAAAAGAGAGTTGCCAATCTGATAGGCCCTGAACTGGCATCTAAGTTTCAGTCTCTATCCCATCGACGAAACGTTGCATCCCTCTGCCTATTCTACAAGCATTCACCATTAAAAATGGTGAATGTTCTGACGAACTGTAGACACTTGTGCCCCCACGACGTAAATACCCCCGACAAACCCGACAAGCAGCTAAATCCCACCCCTTCACAGTAGAGATCCCTAGATGCAAGAGAGCCTTTTACTCCAGTAGTTTCTTCCCCAGAACCGCTAGACTCTGGAATTCCATTCCAGGTCCCTGCTTCCCCAACTGTACTGACATGCAGAAGTTCAAGTGTAGCGTGAACCGACATCTTGCTGCCCAAATCCCTACATAGTGCCCCAGTAGTTGCTGCCCTTGATAGTAGCCCCCTACACCAAAGTGGCAATGTGCCTTGTTTGGGGTGACAATGTAATATATATATATATATATATATATATATATATATATATATATATATTAAAGGAGATTAGACTAATAGTCTAAAGAGCTAAGTGTATTTTAATGTAACAGTGAAATTACTAGTTTAATTAAAATACAGGAAATGCTCGTTGTAATTTAGATATATAATAAGCTCGATAGTTAAATGTCCTAGAGCTAATTCAATATTAAGTAATGTGATTTACAATTTAAAAATTAAAAAAAAAATTTTTTTAATTTAAAAATCAAATTTTAATTAAATTAAAAATCAGTTTCATAAGAAGGAACAACAACAAAGTCAATTATCTGTACGATCGTTTCGGAAATCCGTGTTTTTTATTTGTGGTATACATGAAGTTATGTAGAACAATTATATATAGTTTTTTTTGGTAAGCACGGTCTCCTCATCAGCAAATTAAGGAGGATTTTTATTGAATTTAAAAGACACCATAAATAAACCTAGCATTAAAAGTAAGGCAGATGAATCTGAAAAAATTGAAATAAAAGGTTTGGATTTAAAATTTATAAGAAAACTAATATAGGTTAGAGATAGAAATGAGTAGAAAAAATATATATTTTTGAATTTACATAATAAATTTGATTTAAAAATATATAGAGATAGTTACCTTTTAGTTTTTCTTTTTTTGAAATCAGGAACTGTGTTTAAAGTAGTCATTTAGATGTTTGCTATAGCTTTTTATTTTATTGAATGATGAATTTTAAAAGGGCGACGCTCGTGCAGTAAATTGTTTCCGTTAGCGTATTTTGATTTAAAGACGCTACAGTTAATATATATAGAGAGAATATTTATTTTGCAAGTTTTTAAGGGGAGATAATTGTCATGTGTTATTGACTTAATTTATTATTTATTTTACGGGTCTAAGGGAGGTAATTGGTCTAACTTAATTTATTAAAAAAAAAAATTGTAATCTATTTTTACTAATGAGTAATTTTTAATGATTTAAGGTGGTTTATATTTATTAAATTTAAACCAACGTTTATGATTACATGTCAGAAGCTCGTGTCTTGAATTTAATAGTTTGGTTGTACTTCTTATATCTTCATATTTTAAAATATTTAGGGTTTCTTTTGTACATAGTGCACAAAATTTATCTCCTGGTTTATATGATTTGCAAGTCTCAATTATTTGCCATTTTAAGTTGAAAGAAATATTGCTATTTTTTAGTTGCCAAATATAGATATATCCAGCTATATATCTGTACTTAAATCTAACCTTAGACTCCATGAATAAATCTTCTTTCTTAGAACTGCACGCCTGTGGGACTTTCGTTTGTCTGCTTTCCAGCTGACTACAATATGGTCGTCTTCAAGTTCAACGTAAACAAGTTCTTGATGAGCCGTTCCCCTAAAGTTATAAAATTTCTACTACTAATGATTACTACAATATTGTTTCATTGACTACTGTACACTCATTAACCCTTATCCTTGAGTGGCATCTGGGCCTTGAGAAGTGATTATATATATATATATATATATATATATATATATATATATATATATAGAGAGAGAGAGAGAGAGAGAGAGAGAGAGAGAGAATTCATAAGTATTTTTATAACAATATCTCGTTGGAAAAAGAATAGTTTCTAAATATTTTTATAACAACTCTATTTTTATATTTGATGTAAAAAAAAAAAAAAATTACCAACACCTGACGCTTGATTTAATAAAACAGTTCATAAACATGTTTTAATTATAAAGCTTATAATTTTGTAATAAAATTTCAAATAAATACTGTTTGAATAAAAACTACCATTTTTATATTTGCTAAAAAAATAAAATACATTATATTAATGTCGGTTAAAATTTGTCTGACTTCACTTCCGCCGAATGATTTTGTAAATAAAGAAGTGTGATTCTTAACGAGACCTTTTTTCTACCAGTGTTGATATTTCTACAACGTTTTGGACGATATGCCCTCTTGCATTCTTCGAATATAATATTCATTGATGATGTTTTCTTCCATTTACATACAATTACTTTTTTTTTGCGATGGACAGATGTATTTGCTGTTTATTTGTAAAACATTAATGATTGGTAACCACATTGAATTGCCGCCATATTGCATCCGTGCACTTGTTTTAAATCATTTAGTATAGCCTGTCTGTCTCCATATTTTTAAACTCTATCTTTCTGAAACTAAAAGTCGCAAAGCAGCGCTAGGGGTTCAAATGATTGGATTTTTTACAGACCGTTCTTTTATGGGTCTTTAACCGGTTTTTAAGGGGTTAAAATGGGGTCAAAATCGAAAAAAAAGGTATACATTTTGTAGATCTATCTTAGTTTTTTTTAATCAGTTCATATGCGTGTCACGTTTATACAGTGGTAACGTCACCAGCTTTGAATACTACAGTTTTGCTTTCGGTTTCGATTCTAGCTGATGGCACCTAAATACTTTTGTTTTTTACTTTTGAAATCATTACTCTATAATAATATATACGAAATCTGGACAAATAAAAATATCATATTTAAGCGTATCTTACGACCGGGTAAAGCCGGACGCCCTCTTCCCCAATAAATTAGTATTTTTTAAACTTAATTAAATTCATAAGGAATAGAATACGTAATGTTTAATTATAGATTGCGAATATTTTGCGAAGCAAAGTGAACACTGAAAAATGATGAGCTGTTCTTAATGATCTTGTAACATTTTCTATACAAAAATATAAGCCTTTATACAGACATACGGGTATTTACGCTACCTCTTTATTGTTTGAATCGTCGCTGCTACGATGGGGCGTGCAATAAGTAATGCCCCTGACACACTTCCAGTCGACTGATCTAGCTGAAATTTTGCATGTGCAATGATTGATATCTCTACGGGTTATGTGGCAAATTACAGCTCTGAACTAATTGTGGTTTCTGTTTTACAGGTGTTTGAACTAAGCCAGGTGTGAAATGGAGCCTGTTGAATGTCGAGTAGTGATCCGGTTTTTGTATTTGAAAGGACGCACACCACAGAAGACTTTTGATGAAATGAAAGAAACTTATGGTGATAATGCCCCATCATATGACCTTGTAAAATGTTGGCATCGTGAATTCAAACATGGCCGGAAGTCTGTGGAAACAGCTCCCAGATCTGGTCGCCCCCTTCTGCCATTGATGAGGCATCTGTCCGTCAAGTTGAGGCTGCCATTTTGGAAGATCGGCGCATTACTATTCGCGAAATATCCCAAGATGTCAAGATTAGTATAGGGTCTGTGGAAACTATCATTCATGACCATTTGCATATGCATAAGGTGTCTGCCAGATGGATTCTCAGGCTGCTAACACCATTCCAGAAGCGAGAACGCGTCGAGTGCTCAAGGATGAATTTGGAAATGTGCCAAGAAGATGAGTCAAAGTTTTTTAAAAGACTGATTACACAGGATGAAATCTGGGTTCATCACTATGATCCAGAGACCAAAGCCCAGTCAATGCAGTCGAAGCACTTGGACTCAACACCTCCAAAGAAGGCAAGGGTGCAGCCCTCCGCTGGCAAGGTCATGCTCACAGTCTTCTGGGACCAGGACGGAGTAGTGATGACAGATTTCCTGCCAAAGGGTATCACAACTACAGGAACCTATTATGCTTCACTTTTGAGGAAATCAAGAGGCGGGGCAAGATCAGCAAAGATACCCTCATCCTGCAGGACAACGCTCTGGTCCACAACTCGCATGTCCCCAGATCAGAAGCACAGGTGTGTGGTTATGAAATCCACCCCGATCCTCCCTACTCTCCTGACCTTGCACCCTGTGAATTTCACCTCTTCCCAGCCATGAAGTTGTTTTTGAAAGGAAAGCGTTTCCCAGATGATGTAGCCTTGATTTCTGAAGTCACGTCGTGGTTGGAGGACCAACCTGGGGTGTTCTTCAAAAACGGTCTCCAGAACTGCATTAAACGATGGGAGAAATGCATAGTTCTGGGTGGTTCCTATGTAGAGAAAGACTAATAACTGTGCCAAGTTTCGTTGCTCTACTTCTATGAGAAGTGAGTCAGGGGCATTAATTATTGCACGCCCATCGTATGTTCAGGCCA
This sequence comes from Euprymna scolopes, assembly GCF_053919585.1. Classification (NCBI taxonomy): domain Eukaryota; kingdom Metazoa; phylum Mollusca; class Cephalopoda; order Sepiida; family Sepiolidae; genus Euprymna; species Euprymna scolopes. The sequence goes on along the minus strand of NC_136504.1, from coordinate 20,280,093 downwards.
GTCCTATTTGAGAGGGAGGAGTAGTTAACTTACGAGTAGACAGTTTCAGTTTTCTGGTTCTATGTGATGGTCCTCTGTCTGTTTTCTGTTGTAGTTTTTTATGGCCAATCATAGTTTGTAACTAATGTGTATTAGTGTCCACGTTTAGAATTTACCTTATTATTTCAGCTATGTTCATTATTGATATCCGTTGTGCTTTCTTAGCCCCCCCCCCCTGATTCCAATTTCCCCCATTCTTTTTAAAAGTTTTTTTGGAGGTTGTCCCTAGTGCTTGTACGAGTATTATTTTTTTCTTGAATCGCTCGATTCAAGGCATGGGGCCACTTGATGCAATCAACTAACAATAACGAAAGCTGATTATTGCATGGACAGGAGATGCCTATTGGCTTTAGGTTTAAAAAGATCAAAACTGTATGTAGAAGGAAATCAGTGAGCAGGAAGAGAGTTCTATTACCTTGCAGTCCTTGGAAAGAAGCTACCAGAATAGGAAGCTGTATTACAATGAGGTAATAAAACAACGAATTGGTGGAGATTTCTAGATCAACGAGTCAAACGAGCTGGAACAAAGGAAGCAGGGAATAAATCAGATAATTCTGAAGAACACCTGCCGTAATTATAATTATTTGTAGAAAAGATTGAGACTAGCAACATCACGGATATGAGAAAGTGTTTAGAACGATAGAGAACCGATTTTACAAGAAGCAGAAAAAGCAAGGGATTCAGTATATGAACTCCAAGAAAGATTTGATGAGAAAGAAAAACAAAGAAATCTCATCGAGAGTAGAGCCATCCACAAGAATATTAGAAAGAAAAGAGACACGCCTATGATTGAAGGACAACAGCTAAGTCTTAACAAGATTAAACGAACCAAGCTATTGTGACCCCAATCCATAATAGAACTAGATTAACTGCATATTTCAACTGATCCGAGAAAGAAAGGCGATAAGCAATACCAATATATAGGGTGGTAACATCAGCATAAATATTAATTTTCTGAATAATATTCTCTGGAAGGTCATTTATTTAGAGGAGAAACAGAACCTTAATGAATACCAACATTGATAGGAAAAGAATGAAGATACTCCATCAATCAATCGATCAGAAAGAAAAGACTTAACAATGTCAAGAACTTAACCATCAATTCCTCGATGTTTATACAGAAGACCCTAAGGCCATACTTTGTCGAACGCCTTTAAAATGTAAAGCGGAATGACCCTATTCTCACCTGAATTATCCATAAACCGATATATCCGTTCAGTTACAACAGTTAATAGATCAGCTGTTGAACGACAACCACGAAAGTAATGCTGGACATCACTTAAGAGGCCCAGACTTTCCAGAAAATGAAGAAGCCTTTGCTAATAACACAGAGAAGAGTAACAAGACGATATTAAGTTGAATCAGATTTACACCCAGCATTTTTTAATGATAGGTACCACAGAAGCCTCCTTGTAACAAGAACGGGACACAGATTAAGACAAGCAGAAATTGAATAATTTCGAGAAGATAAAAGAAGGTTCAAACGCACAACGAATCAAATCAGAATCGGAAGCCTTAGATTGGTCAAGACCACTAAGAATTCTAGCAACCATCCTTGGAGTGATAATTACAAAATCAAGAGTTTGATAAGTTTTCGAAGTAAAATCCGGAAGAACAGTACCAGAATCATTGTCATCAAAAAGACGAGCAAAGAGAGTCTTATCCTTAGAAGATGAAATAACATGGGGACCATTAATAAGGGAAGGAATAGTAAACTTGCCATTATTAATAACACATAGATTTTCCAAATATCACGAGAGCCAACCATTTGAAATGAGATAGAGCCATGAATTCTTTGAGAATAGTTAGATTGAGCCTCAGAAAGTGTTCTCTTGTGAGCATTACTAGTTCTTCTATAGGATTGACTAGACGCATCAGAATCATCCCAATTATACTGAGTGAAGTATTGATTACGATGGGCAATGGTAGAATCTCAAACAGTTGATAACCAGGGAGGAGGAAGAGGTTTGATTTGAAACTGACGATGAGGAAAGAAAGTGTTAATTTCAACAAGAAACCAGTCAGTAACCTCCTTAGGACCCCATGGAACGACACATACGAAGCTATGAAGTCCATCCCAATAAGCCCTCATGTAGCTAAACGTATTATTATTATCATTATTATTATTATTATTATTATTATTATTATTATTATTATTATTTGGAGAAGTTTGGTAGAGTCTGCGAAGGTCAACTCTGTAAACCTTGACCTCTTGCCAGCAAGATTTTACCCCCCAAAAATGATTAAAAAGCTTGCTGCATGTCTGAATACTTTCTATGTAAAATTTAACATGTTTAGACCTAAAATTGGCTAAATAGTTTGCTAGAGACCGCAAAGGTTAACTCTTTTGAACTTTGACCCCTTAGTAGCTGAATTTTCGGCCAAAACCGATTTTTCCCTATATCTGCATACACTTTTATGTAAAATTTAAAATGTTTAGACCAAAAATTAGCTGAGTCATTTGGTAGAGACCACAGAGGTCAATTTTTTAAAACCGTTGACCTCAATTTTGACCCTTTTAACATTCACTGTTTTGGGCTTCAATCAAATTAAAAAGTTTGATCTCTCTCCAAGTAACTTAAATCTAAAATTTCAAGTGTTTTGACCCAAAAATTGGCGGAGGAGTTTCGTAAAGTTTTCAAAAGTCAAATCGTTAAACTTTGGCAGCAAAATTTCTGGCCGAAAACCAATTAAGAAAATGTTCCCGAATCTCAATACCCCTTGTGTAAAATCTCGAGTCTGTCGACTGAAAATTGGCAGAGTAGTTTGATAGGGAAATGTACACACACAGACAATTTCACTTTTATAGATATATGGATAGATAGCTTATATTTTCCATTGTTTCGAATGATATTTTGTATATTTCAAAAAATATTAATGTACGGTTCCTATGTATCACGAACATTTTGGATTCTTCGTCGAATCATCGTACGGTGAAACAAAAAAAGAAAATTAATGATCTGGAAACAAGCAGACAATTTCACATAATAACCAAGGAACGGGAACGTGAAATCAGTCAAACGCCAAGAGAACGTTATATATATATGGCTAATGGTGATTTTGTTTACTTAAATTGAATAAAACAAAATTACCATTAGCCGCTACAATAAATTTATTGTTTCAATTTAAAAAGACGCGGCCTGGCGACAATAATCCTCCGGTCTTACTTGAGGCGAGTCCTTTAATGTAAATGGAAACCGCACAGAATGACCGGCTCTTTT
>NC_136504.1:20209333-20271833 GCF_053919585.1 Euprymna scolopes | reverse complement strand
TTAATGTGGGATTACTTTATAGCTGTTTTGATTCATTTACTTCATATTGATAAAATAGCAAAAAAAAAATAAATGTGACTCCCCCCAATTAAACATCTAAAATATAAAAAAAAAAATTTTAATTAAAAAAAAAACTTATACAAAAGTAATACCTTGTCGTGGTTATAGAGCTTTTACTAAAGCTTCTACTAAATCTTCCTTCAAACAACTTTATTTCAAACTACTGTTCTTATGATACGAACACAAACGCGCGCGCACGCACACACACGAAGACACACACATCCATGTATTCACTTATATGGATTTTTAGACTCCTCTTCTCAAAAATAGTCACGTGGATAGCCCACGTGCAGCACTCTGATAATAAAACAAACAGTAACTTTTTATAGTTGTGCCTTCGGAACAAGATCAAAGTGTAGTATCTATTCTTCCGATGCTGCACTTCTATTTCTTGTTCTCTTTCGGTGGAGGAGAAATCCTTCACGACTGAGACAATTTTTATTTTTGTACCTTTTCTCCACGTTAAAAAACGACCCTGGTGTCTAACTCTGTCCCGTGGGAAGGCATAGTAAATAGGTACTATCAAAAAAATCCTCACTTCATTAATCTTTCATGATTCCACACAAGAAAACACTTATCTTAAAACAATTTAAACTAATATTCCTAACACGTAAATAAATGTTGTTTATTCCATGTTACTAACTGCGATTTCATGTTCTTTGTCGAGTGTCGTTATTTTCGGATTTCATTTTTATTTCTTTATATAAGGACGTGGATTAGTGAAACTTATCTTTTAATCGGCGATCCCGTTAAATTTACCTTTAATGGTCCCGCGAATACATTTTTACTTTCGACTTCATTAAAATTGCGACACACGCAACCACGGTCCTAAAATTCGATGAATCCCGATTATAAATTGGTTACCCCAGCAACCATCGCATTCTACAAGTGGTGACTCCGCAGTGAAACCGAAAACACATCCTCTAAGCGGTGACCCTCACACGAATTTGGAAACTGATGACCACTGAAACCGAATACGGAATCGTTCATTTAAAAAAACATCGCTAATAAAATAAATTAATTTAATAAAACAATGACGGCGAACATTTTATTGATTTAATAAATCATAACTCCTGTGGCATACGGACAGTGATCGAGGAATCACCAGACGACAGTGGCGGACTAGAACATTTACGGCACATAATGGAGAACGACACTGTGTCGTTAAATTCGACTACACTTGCGTTAGTAAAAGTCCCACCTTTTTATGTGGACACCCCCACACTTTGATTCGCACATGTCGAAGCCCAATGTTATACTCAAAGGATCCACACTTTGATTCGCACATGTCGAAGCCCAATGTTATACTCAAAGGATCCACACTTTGATTCGCACATGTCGAAGCCCAATGTTATACTCAAAGGATCCACACTTTGATTCGCACATGTCGAAGCCCAATGTTATACTCAAAGGATCCACACTTTGATTCGCACATGTCGAAGCCCAATGTTATACTCAAAGGATCCACACTTTGATTCGCACATGTCGAAGCCCAATGTTATACTCAAAGGATCCACACTTTGATTCGCACATGTCGAAGCCCAATGTTATACTCAAAGGATCCACACTTTGATTCGCACATGTCGAAGCCCAATGTTATACTCAAAGGATCCACAGCGAACTTACCAAACTCAACCATGTCGTGGCTTCGCTATCACACGAGGGACTGGCTGAAGTGCGTGACTTAATCATGGCTCCATCTGGATCAGTTACATACGACACTTTTAAGTCAGAACGCTGAATTCACAACAGATACGTCTCCGCCGGAAGAGGAACTGGGTGATACGAAACCTTCTCACCTCTTGAGAATGTTAAAGCAACTACTAGGCCAGAATCCACTCCAACCGGACATTGTGAAGCAACTATTCGTCGATAAACTGCCGTCCGGAGTCCAAATGATACTCGCATCCACTCGAGAGACGACACTGGTCGAAGGCTTGTTTTGCTGGTGATATAAATTTCGTCGAGTCAGCCTCTCCTGGAGAGATAAAAGGATAAGTCCAGTGTTATTGACGGAATACAATCACATTGACACACCAGTTCTCATTAAATCCCCAAAGTTAAACGATGTCGAGCCAAATCAGTAATAGATAGCTTACTATTTGGGAATACAAGGCGCTGTATATAGGAGGGCGTCGGCACCTCTCTATAAGAACTGCAAAAACCTAACGTACGCGCTAGCTCTGTCATTTAAATAGTCATTTAAATGACAGAGCCAGCGACTACGCACATATACACATATTGACGACATTAATATCGTATCAGCATTTAAGCCGTTACGTGAGCGTGACGTCACGGAATGAAATGCACACACACACACACACACACACACACACACACACATATATATATATATATATATATATATATATATATATATATATATATATATCAAGATCGAAGGATAAGTAAAAGAAGAAAAGAAAAAATGCGCGATGATTTGGGTCGTACACTTGACAAGAATGCGAGTGTCCTGATCCTACTTCTTTGAAAGCGAGCCGGCTAACCTGTGGATTCTGGAGAGAACTGCTGCAACGCAACAGTTGATTATAGCTAAAACCATAGAACTCCTATCTGACAAAAAAACAAAAAACAAAGAAAGAAGGAACATATTTTGTCGTGTTGTAAATACGTGTTGGCGACTTGTGTGTGAAAAAGAAAAAAATAAATAACTTTTTCTTTCGCCAAAAAACTTTGCGTCAAAGTGTTATTTTCTTTGCGAATCTCTACATACAACGTTTGGTCTATTTTAAAAGTAATAACAACGTTACGTAACGTCGTCATCTCCTTTGACAATGATATACATGCGACTGGGGATCGCTTGTGAATTTCAGATTCCTGTGATATTACTTCCTTTGGAGGAATTCGGTTCAGCCCACCTAGGATGGGATTTATTTGCTTCCCTACTGAGCAAATTAGGCACAAGGCCGTTTTTTAATGTGGAGAGATTGGGGAAAGGGGGATCAGCTCCCCGGGGAGTAGGGGAGCTCGATAATGACAATTGGTATGAAGGATTTCCCCATATTGACAAATAACTGATTGTTACAAGAGCAATGGTCTTATATGTGGGGTTACCCCCACATATGATCTTTGATTGCAGCATCTGCCGGAACAGATAGAACACTTTGATCTTGTCGCGAAGGCCAGAAAAGACTCCCCGAAAGGAGGGCGGTTCGGGTCACCTAAGGTTAATACTGATGGCCATTGACGACTATCAAAGTTTCGCCTTTGTTCATCTTATTCTTGGTAGCGTGCGGTTGATGGAAACTGACCTATGACACTGACGTGCATTTAAAAAAAACGATTATGAACGATTCAGCATGTTTAATTTTTTAAATTCTTTTATGCTTTTAATCATTGTTGCAGTTACCAGGTAAGAGAAGACACATCACCACTACGATTTCATTTCTATCACCGAAATGAAATATGAACACGACATATGGATCGAAGAAAACCCATAATAAATTTACAGATACACTCCGCTCGCACTCATACCACATGCACATACCCATTCACTCATCATACCGTATGAATACGAAGATTATATTGTGTATATATATATATATATATATATATATATATATATATATATATATATATATAAGAAAGTAAGCTCTCTCTATCGTGCTAGAAAGTTACTTACGCTTGAAAGTATCATGTATATCTACAAAGCAACCATTCATCCATGTATGGAGTACTGCTGTCACATTTGGGCTGGTGCATCTGCTACTAGTCTTTCACTTCTAGACAGAGTCCAAAAGAGAGTCGCCAACCTAATAGGTTCCGAACTGTCATCTAAACTTCAGCCCCTGTCCCCCCACCGACGAAATGTTGCATTCCTCTGCCTGTTTTACAAGTATTTTAATGGCGGATGCTCTGACAAACTACAAGCCCTTACATCCCCTTGACGAAAATACCCCCGACAAACCCAACAACAGCGAAGTCCCATCCCAATACAGTTGAGATCCCTAGATGTAAGAAAGCCTTTTACTCTAATAGCTTCTTCCCCAGAACTGCAGGACTTTTGAATTCTCTTCCGGTTTCCTACTTCCTCAACTGTACTGACATGCAGAAGTTCAAGTGTAATGTCAACAGACATCTTGCTGCTAAACTCCCTACATAGTACCTCTGCAACTTAGGTCCCTAATAGTAGCCCCCTACATCAAAGTGGCAACGTGCCTTGTTTGGGGTTAAAATGTAATTAAAAAAAACTTTTTTAAAAAAAAGCCGAAACGCATGTGTAATTCAATAAGAAATAATTGATAGGATGGTTTTCAATTCAATCTATTGCTGACCAATATATTTTTGAATCACTTAAAACTTCGCTAAACATTTGTGTTGACTTGACATTTATTAGAAGACAGGGATTTCGAATGTTAATTTTTGAAACAGGTGATCGAGACCCCATCTATCATCCCAACAACATCTACTTGAAAAATAAGTAGGAGTTAAGTATTTCTATCTTTACTAATATAAAAAAATAATCTTTGTGTATCAGCAGAGTAAATGTCAAGGAGAGTCATTATAAATATAAAAGCGAAAATGTGAGTGTGTATGTATGTGTGTGCACCTTATGTGTATGTCTGCAAAAGGCTATTTTCGTCGGCATTCTCGGTCGGCTCGCTCCTTCTTAAAACATTTTAAATCACGTCTAAATCGTAATATCTACGACTTAAGAACGGGGGTCGCGTGTGTATTTAATTTGCCCAACTTTTACCAGCTATTTTGGCAGCTATTTTTCAATCGCCGCGTCTTCAAAAAGCCAATAATGGGGCGGGGGGACAGTAACTGGCTTGCAGCGCAAAACTAGGTCAAACATAACTCCATTTAACTTCCTCGCACCTGTATATTTCACTTTATAAACCTTAACTTAACACGCTTATCAATTCCTCTCCCCTTGTAGCCGAGAAGGTTAGGTGCCTGGCTTTTTTCCCCCATTTCGTTTCCACCTTCGCGACAAGGCTTCGGGGTTCAATCCTACCTTCCTACTAAAACGTTTTTTTCTTTTAAACCGCCAAACACCCGGGCAACGCCAGGTACCCCCCGCTAGTTATATATAAAACACTTTGTGTGTATCTGTGTGTGTGCGCGAGTGTAGGTGTTCGTTTTCTATGGACTCTGATTTTTTAAAAATTCGACACAAATGTATTGTATGTGTCCGAGAGTGTTCTTATATAGATTTTGTATTGGAAATTTTCAAAGAAGAAGTCTTTCCGGCACGGCGGGTACCTCTACAGTGAAGGCGATGGATTTGGATGCTTCTCGTGTAAGCTGGGAGTATTAACGTCGAGCGAGTACCAGTGCTACTAGTTCGTCGGATCGCATTCCATTAAAATACTTGTAAAACAAGCACAGTGATGAAACATTACGACGATGGGATCGAATCTAAGTTGACAGTGCGAAAACTATTAGATTGAGCATTATTTTTTTCACACTGTCCAATAAAAAAAGAGCAGTGGATAATGCACCGGCTCTTATTTAGAACTATGTCTCTGTTATTTATCTTATTGTTTCGTTAATTCTTGTTTTTAGTGTTTTTTTTTTTTGTGTGCATAGTCGTGGCCGTCGTAAATACAGACCGAAGTCCTTGCACTAAAAAATGACGTCATGGACTGAAGTCCTAGAAAGTCAGACTGTCAATAATAAATCATTTTTGCAAAAGTTTTACAGATTTTTAGCTGCCTCTAACCTTATTACATTAATAGCCGTATTTCTTTTTTTTTCTTTTCATAAAGTGGATTTTTTCTTCGAATTTTATCAATTATTTTTATAAATAGAATTTTATCAATTATTTTTATAAATATAATTTTATCAATTATTTTTAAAAATATAATTTTATCAATTTATATTATAAATATAATTTTATAAATTATTTTTATAAATATAATTTTATAAATTATTTTTATAAATATAATTTTATCAATTATTTTCATAAATATAATTTTATAAATTATTTTTAAAAATATAATTTTATAAATTATTTTTATAAATATAATTTTATCAATTATTTTTATAAATATAATTTTATCAATTATTTTTATAAATATAATTTTATCAATTATTTTTTAAAATATCATTTTATAAATTATTATTATAAATATAATTTTATCAATTTATATTATAAATATAATTTTATCAATTATTTTTAAAAATATAATTTTATAAATTATTATTATAATATAATTATCAATTTATATTATAAATATAATTTTATCAATTATTTTTAAAAATATAATTTTATAAATTATTTTTATAAATATAATTTTATCAATTATTTTTATAAATATAATTTTATCAATTATTTTTATGAATATAATTTTATCAATTTTTTTTAAATATAATTTTATAAATTATTATTATCAATATAATTTTATCAATTTATATTATAAATATGATTTTATCAATTATTTTTATAAAAATAATTTTATCAATTATTTTTATAAATATAATTTTATCAATTTATATTATAAATATAATTTTATCAATTATTATTATAAATATAATTATATAATTTTATACTTTTTTAAAATATAATTTGTTTTTTAGTTCATATTATTATGTTTACATTTCCTCCAATCTTTAAACTACGACTTTTATTTTTAAACTAATAAAGTATGTTTACGCTTTTCACGAATAAAATAGACGTTAATTTTGGGTTTAAATAAAAATGTCGTTTTTATTTGAAGAATAAATCATAATTTTCAGCAAATATATAAGGAATCAAGCGTATTTATGTAATAGTGTAAAAATACATACTTATAGCAAGTGAGCTACACAAACGTTTTTTTTTTTTCTACTAAAAAAGAATTCGCCAGGCTCACTGTTAATGTGACGAATTTATTTGGTGGGATGAAACACTTTCGATTATTATTATATACTACTGCCAAGCTATGGCGTATTGCGCGGTTATATATATATATATATATATATATATATATATATATATATATATATATATATATATATATATATTATATATATATATATAATTATTTTTTACTATAATAATTAAATACCTACAGACACTAGTGTTTCATCCTTTCGGTAATCTTCAGTGCAGGATATCACGATTAATACCAGTCGAACGATTTGAACCCCGCAACACGAGACTTGAATTTTAAACATTTTTAATTGTAAATGTTCATTTCCGTCAGCCAGACAGTGATCTAATCGTTATACGATGATCTATAAGAGCATAAGAGCTATATAGACCGACTTTAATTAAACTGAAAGTGCTCAACGATAAGAAACGGATTTCTTAAAGGGGCTGTCATAATATATATATATATATATATATATATATATATATATATATATATATATATATATATATATATATATAGTATAGCATAAGCCGATTTCGCAAAAGTATTCAATTTTAAAACAGAATTTAACTACATAAGGATGAAAAGAGAAAACCTTAACTAAAATTTTGTAAATAGAAAACGGAGATCATCAGCTGCTTACCATGAAGCTGTTTCGGAGATTTAAAAACAGGACAGCTGTTGAATACATGGCTCTCCAGTGGATAATACCACTTCCCCTAATAAAAAAAAATGTAAAATAATGCGGTTACTATTTTTACTAATATATGAAAAAAAATTTTTTAGATAAATTAAATAATAAAATATAAAAAAAGAAAAACTATTAATAAGCAAGTTTAGGATTACAAGATCCATTCTGCGACATGTCAACTAGCATAATAATGCTATGAGAATAAAAATGCATAAAAGCTTAAGTACCTTAAGTATATATATATATATATATATATATATATATATATATATATATATATATATATATATATATATATATATATATATATGTTATAAAACACTCTCTCTTTTCATATTAAGAATACGTTTTAAAATAATAGCATTATTATTTCAGCACGGTACATTCTCTACATAAATACCGAAATAAAAAAAACAAAACAAGTTGTAATAAGTTACATCATACACGTGAAATGAAAACTGTTTAAAAAATATAGTCGCCATCTTTATTAACTATAATTTTATAGTTAATACCCACTTTTTCTTTAAGACGGATACTTTATTTTTCTGACATAGCTTTCATTTGTGCATCCAGAGATTTGTTGGTTTTATTTACTTATTTATTCTTTTTTTTTCATTAAGCTTATTTCCTAGAAATGTCCATCTTTGGAACACTGTTTCTCTGGCATTCTTTCCCGTTGACTACAACATGGTAGCTTTCTAATCTATTGTAAACAAGTTCTTGTTTTGCCCTCATAAAATATAAATTCTACCCAATTGACACCATTAACGATTACTGCACTAACATCTTACATTCATTAATCCTTATCCTTGAGTGGTCTTAAGGCCTTTAAAAGTGGTGATTCTCTAAGCAAACAAAAAAAACTTTTATGATTAGTATAGAAGACCAGTTTGTTGTTAATAAGCATGCATTATGCATAAACAGATCAAAATATTCTTTAATACACCAGGGACGCGCGAGAAATTTTTTTTTTTTTTTACTTTTGTTTCCATCTAACAAGGTATGCTTTCCTTCCGTCATGTTCGAGTAGAAGTATCAAGTTCTCAGTATCGCCTGCATTGAGAATTGAACCTTCAACCTCCAGAAGAGTGTCACTTAAAACTACATTTTTACTTAATACTTTAAGACAATTCTCATATGAATTTTGTGAGCCGTAAACCAATTCTTGCTTTTGGTGTACAATATTAATATAGAGCTCTATATATTATTATGTATGTATATGTATATCAATGTAGAGCTCTATATATTACTACGTATGTATACGTTCCTAAATTCGAAAGAAAGATCTCTAAGTTCCACAAGATACACTCGAAGCAGGTTGGAGGTTACATGAGCCGAAACGCACCCAAGATGAGAAACGTAGTTCAAATAATCCAAATTATCAATCCTCATCTGAAATTTTTAGAATCAGAAAAATACTCATTTTGATTTTTCTTTTTTCACTTTTTTGCAAATTTTTTTTTTTTTTTTTCATACCAAATGAAAGCAAATTCCGAGCGCCATTTTGACAACCTAGAACCTGTCTTATCTCTTGGCAAATATTTATTTGTTGGACAGCGGTATGGTTCATAGGAAGCTATTTCGCCAAGCATTTTCTCCCCCTTTGAGAAGGGGTTGGATTTTTTTGCCTATCGCCTGAGGCGCTTCTACAAACTGGGCTTTTTTTTATACCTTTACAGAATGACCCCACGAGGAATTTGTTTTTTTCTACATTTAACTAACGTTGAGTTGAGCCACATCTTGCTGCCGGCTTCTTTTATTTGACTCTTCTCTGCATTCCAGTTGGAGAATCTTCGGAACATTTTGCATTTTGGCACTGGTTCACAAGAGATTCGACGACGCTTTTATCTGAATTAGATATGTTCGAGGCTAGGAGGTAATATTCCCAGGCATTACATCCTCTATCGAACTTGGTTTATTGCTGGTCGCCTTTTCTCTGATTTAAACAATGTAACCTGAACTCAGTAAGTGACCCAACGATTCAAAGGTTTTTTTCTATACGTATATGTCTATAATATATACTTTTTTCTATACGTATATGTCTGTAATATATACTTATATATATACATGTGTATATAAAGTGTTATGTGTGTGTATGTGTACGCACGCGCGTGCGTGCGTGCGTGCGTGCGCGCGCGCGCGCGTGCGTGCGTGCGTGCGCGTGCGTGTGTGTGTGTGTGTGTGTGTGTGTGTGTGTGTGTGTGTGTGTGTGTGTGAGAGAGAGAGAGAGAGAGAGAGAGAGAGAGAGAGAGAGATTTACTTAGTCGATCAGACTTCCGGGAAATGTACAAAGGGCGTTTTAAATTATCCTACCCAGCATTGAAACTTTGCCGACTTTGAAGCCAGCTATACTTTTGGGTGTTAATTTTCTCTCGTGGCCCCACCCGCAAAATTGTGCCATACACGCGCCAACCAGAACCTCTAACCTCCACCACAACCACAATTACACCCACAACCACAATTACACCCGCAACCACACCCACACCCATGCGCTTTAACTTCAGCCGTGAGAATAAACAGCTCGTCTTTTGTGTATTATTTTCATTTCCTTTATATACATTTGGTGCGTGTTAAACGACCATTTCGTTTGCGGCTGTTTTTAGTACATTTATCAATTAATCTTGAATTTGGATTTGTTTCTGAACCTTTTCCATGTTTCTCCGAGTGTTGATTTTAGATTAGAAAAAATATCATTTACTGATTCTTTTTTTTTCTTTTTTTTTTTTTTCTAAAGTATTTATTTCAGTCGTTTAAATATACGTGATATTATGACGAATGAACATTTTGTCGAGCGGACATTCTGACCAATAATTGGACCTTTTGTATCAGAGCCAGAACATTTTTAACAAGGGAGCCACCACTTATCAAGGCCTGGAAGCCACTGTAGGATAAGGATTAATGTTAGGTTAGTGCGTAGAGATCGGTAATAGTAGAAATTGGGTAGAATTTATTTGTTTAAAAGGTCGCGGCTCAGCAAAAATTTGTTTACATTGAACTTGAAAACGATCAAGTTGTAGCAAGCTGGAAAGCGGCGCAGTGGTATACAGTTCGACGGGCGGGCAATTCTGTGATAGAAACATTGTTCATGGAATTTGCATTAGAGGTACAGATGAAGAGTTTGAGAATTGTTAAGATTGATTGTAACTAGACGAGTGTTTGTTGTGAACCATTTGCATGAAGCAAGATTGAAGCTCAGTCGGGCACTTGTCATGAAAATAACGATAGACTAGTAACGTCTTTATTTATTTTATTTTTTTTTTTTTTTGCAAGTCAACAAAACGAAAAAAAAAGGGGCCAACATTCAAATAAAACAATTAAATGTTACCAAAAGCAAGATAAGTTTTCAATTTACCTGGAAAAGCTTTTTATGAATGTTTTTACACATTTAAAAGCGGCCCTGTCGGTGGGGCATTAGAATACGCTGACTGCCCCCCCCCCCTGCAGAGGGTAAAAGTCCCTCAATGGGGGTCCTGGATATGACCTTAAACTATATTCAGTGGTGAGGCCCCAGCTTGTGGGCTTTGGGGAGTGTGGAGCCACCCTTTAATTACCATTGCTCACAGGTCCACTCTGACCCGGAGTGGTAGTACCTGTTAGGGTCCCAACTATGGGTTAAATAGAAACCGTCGTGAAAACAACAAATATATTCTATTTAAAAAAATTTTCTTCAAAATCTTTGGATTCGGCATTAAATAACCCGAAAAGGGTTGGTATGTCGTAAAACAAAAACAACCAACCAACCAACCAACATATTTAAAAGCATTTTTCTTAAATAAAACATATGATAAAGATAAGACGTTAGACTGAAAAAGAAATGTAATTCTACGTGATTCAGGTGACGTAAGACTGGAAAATCGATCCAAAATCGAAAATTAAACAAAAAACAGAAATACAATAAATAACTCACCAATGCACTAATTTTTTATGTTCAACCGAATTGTATATTTTATTTAAAAAATTGACGCCATCCCCGCAAAATTTAACTTCCCCACCTAAAATCCCCCCTCACTAGCAAATCATTTATTCTTCTATCCACAAAAAAATAATCCTATCATCTACAAAAAAGTGACCGCACCACATACAAAAATTAAATTCCTCAACTCCCAAAAAATTAAAAAATTCCACCACCATAAAAAAAATTAATCACACCACCTATAAGAAAAATTAACTTTACCACTTACAAAAAAAATAACCTTACCGCCCACAAAAAAAATTACCCCACCACTTATAAAAAATTAATGCCACCACTCACACAAATTATTCACACCACTTACAAAAAAATGAACCCTAACATACATCAAAACAACCCTACTATCCACATAGCAGTAACCCTATCAGCTACAAAAAATTAACCCTACCACCTACAAAAATATTAACCCATCTACAAAAAAATTAACCCTATTTCTAAATAACTCTACTACATACAAAAAAAAAAAGTCAAATAAAATAAATCCACCACCTACATAATATATTCCTTCATCGCTCACGAAAATATAAGCCAATCAATTACAAAAACAAACAAACAAAATGTGCGCTATAATAAGAAAACTTATTATTATTATTTTTTATTCAAAAGAATCGATTTATGTTAATGAGCATTTACACAAAAGATTGTTTCTCATATATTTCTGACTTCACATAAGCCAACATAGATTGCTGTGCATTTTATTCTTAGATGCGTTTCACAATAGCGTTTACATTGAGTTTTTTGCTCTAATCCTAACTAAAACTTGACGCATACCTCGATATGACGAAAAACCAGAAACGTTTTTGCTCCGTACATAAAATAAAGAAAAATTAAAGTTTTTTTTAATTTAAAATAAGAGATAAGTTTTTATTAAAGATTAAAAGTATTGCTTTTTTTATTTTATTTTAAAAAGAATTTACTCAAGTTAATAGCGCCTTCTTCTCATGTTTTACACAGATTATGTTCTCTACACAAGCGAACGTAGTATGAAGTCCTCCGGAGGAAATAAGATTGTTTATCAAGTTTTGAAAAACAGGCCACCTGTTACTATCTCCAAAGAGTATCCAGCAGAACTGATATAGGCGTCTGCCAGCTTCGAGGGCGTTATAATTCTTGTCTTAATAAGTACTTGGTTGTGCGCCATTCAAGTCAAGAGTACCAAAGTAGGAATACTTTACAATTTCTGTAATACATCATCTACTTGAGAGAGGGGGTACGCATTCGGTAAGTTATGGCGGTGTATCGTTTGAGTGTGGTCCATTATCATCCATCGATTATAATTAGCCACCAAAAGGGACCAGAAAATAAACTCCTCAAGAGGAGTTGCTTGATTCTATGATTCTTGGCCCCAAAGTAGTCACCCTAACCTTTTTTTTTTAAATAACAAAACATTATTGAGTTTTATTTTTTGTTGTTTAATTTTCGCGGCATACCTATCAGAACAAAATCAATATAGGCTACTCATAAAGCCGTTTTTTGTTTTGCAATCAAATAATAATAAACAAAGAAGATTATTATAGGGAGAAGACTCATCATATTCTGTATTGAAATTGGGTCTGAATTATTCCGTTTCGATACCGATTCTCGATACTTTGCAAAACTCCTGACATTCCGAGTAATCGTCCGATCACTAACATAAACCATGAAAAAGTTTACTAATTACTATGAACGAAACGTTTAGATTTCGAAAATTCATCGATTTTGAATTGAGCAGTGTCATCATGATTAACCCTTTAACGCTCGAATTATTTTACAAAAAAAAATGCAATTTTCTTTTCGATCCAGAAGGTGTAAGTAAACAATCTGAACTAATTTTTTTACTAAAAGTTTTATTAATTTGACCTTCAGGCGAAGATCAAATTGTAGTAGCTGTTCTCATACTACACTTCAATTTTTTTCTTAGTTAGTGGAGGGGAAATCCTTCACGATTGAGACAATTTTTATTTTTTGTTACTATTCTCCACATTAAAAAAACGACCTAACTCTGCCCTAATGAGGGGGGCAAAGTAGAGGATTGTATGGCTCTACCGGTCATATGATACAAAAAAAAACGAAAAAAAACAGGACCAAATGAGTTAACTGACAAAAGCAGGTGTCAGTGCCTTCTGCAAGGACATATCTATTATATACAATGTATTAAATAGTTACCTCCCCTTGGTTAGCAGCCATAATGGCCTAAATGTGTACACTTTAACAGTTAATTAAGTAATGTACGAACGCACGCACACTCACGACTTCCCAACAACTAACTGAAGCATGTGACACCAGGTGTGTTGTATCAAACGACGCCATAACACGTATTAGGCGCATTCTAAACAGCTTCAGCGCCCTCTGCGTTCGTTAGTAATAAGCTTTTTTTTTTTTTTTTTTTTTTTTTGAAAGAGAACCATGTGGCACTTCTAGGCGTTAAAAGGATTAAGTAATTAAACATCGTTATTAAACCAAATAATGAAAGTAAATGGATTTTAGCTATTATTTTTACAGGGCATATCAGTAATCATTTCGCGGCAAACTGATGTACCGTGGCACAATGGTTGGGAATCACTGCAATAAGCTATAGCGGTGTATCGTTTGGGAGTTGTCCACCACCATCCTTCGATTATGATTAGCCCCAAAAGTGACCAGAAAATTAGCCCCTCAAGAAGAGTCTTCTGAATTTTTTTATTCCTTCCCGCAACAAACGTTTTTCAGACTAAAATAGTGAAGAGTTTGTTTTTAGAACTCAATGTTAATTTGATTTTAATGTGAAACATGAACCCAACCTTTGGGAAACGCACATAATACACACTCAACACTCCTTCCAAAATATCGCCCAGAAATATCAATTACAAAAAGAGTGTTTTATCTTAAATAAAATTAAACTGAGTTAAAAAAAAAAAAAATCCCTATCTCTTCTATTATATGAAAGTCCCTGTGTCTGTGTTTTCGTTGTGTGTGAGGTTTTTCCTCGTGTGTTCCGAAACGGCTGAGCCTATCTTTTACAAATTTCACACAAAATTAATTTATATGTCTGGTAGTGTACTTAGATTAGATATGTTTTGTACCGAAATTTATCCGATAAGTATCGAAAATTGAAAAAACGATCTTCAAAATAGTTTTTCTTTCTTATAGATAAAAAAGACGGTTTTTACAGTGGTATATTTTACGTTACATCGGCCAAGGGAGATAAAATTTCAGCAACTCATTTCTTCTTAAAAATCAAATTTATTGTAATCTGGAACTATAGCGTAGTGGTAGAGCATTCGACTACAGGTCGAATGATCCCTGTTCAAGCCTGGGTGTACCTCACCATTTAATTTTAATTTTTTTCTTCTTATTAATGAGATCAATTTACGATGAATGAAGTGGTACCATTTAAAACCGTTGCAAATCATTTCTCCGCTTGTATATTTTAAAGCTAAACATAAATCAAAAGTGACTTTTCCAGGGCATTCATCGTCAAGCGCAAATATCAACTGATGTGTTATTGTAAACAAACACAGACGGAATTTGATGAATTTGATTATCATTATTTTATTTTTTTATTTTTGCCATTTCGAGAACATTATTCCTCGTAATATATAATAATCAATAGAGGATTGATTTTATAATAATATACATACACAATCTGCATGAATTAAAATATCATGTTTAAGCGTATTGTACGACCGGGCAACGCCGGGCTGTCATCTAGTAGGTTATAATCTGAATATTTGGTACTCAATTGATGATAATCGGACAATATTTTATTTTGAAATAATTAGTAAACGTATTAATGGATGCGCGGTGTGCTTACACATCCATCTAATGATATCTACATAGAAATATAGCTAAATACATAATTAAGAGATATGAACAAATTAAAAAAAAAACATCATAGGTCGATAGATAGATAAATGTATTGGTAATTGATATCGATCGGTAATTTTAAAATATGTCATTATATTATCCATAAAAAATCTGATTCAACAAAATCGATGAATATTTGCGTATTGATTGATTCTTTGGGAAACATCAAAAATCGCAGCGATAGCCGAATGCGAAAAATTCTGTAAATGTAGTAAAATGGTTTTATGATGTTGTTTTTGTTAAATATTAATAGATGAAAAATCATTTCGATTTAAAATTCATTTAGTATTACGCATATAGCTTGAGAAAAACACGCTTGTAATTTGTCCAAAATTTCTGAATAAGCGAAATCAAAACAAAATGCCGGCAAATTTTGTCCTGATGTCGTGTAATTTCGCTCAGTCACTTAAATGTTGAAACATTTCAAGCGTGATTTTCTCAAGATACATGCGTAATACTGAATAGATTTTAACTTGAAACGATTCCTCGTTTATTAACAACATAAACAAAAAAAAAGACTGTATAGGTATTAAAATACAGTCTTTTTTTTATCGCATTCTGTTCTGGTCACGAACTTAAACCTTTTCCGATTCTTTGATTCAACCTTTAATATTAGCATGAATGTTTTCACTAATCAACATTCTTTATAAACCAAGCAGTTTAGATTCCACACGAAATCATTTTCTGAATGTTCAATGAAAAACGAAGAAAAATATTGGACATTATTTATTTGTATGCGATTTATTGAATACTAGCAGGCTGCCCGGCGTTGTCCGGTCGTTATATACGCATAAATATGATATTTTAATTAATGCAGAATACTTATAATCTATAATATAAATCTCACCTGTCTATTTAAATGTATGTATGTATGTATGTATGTATGTATGTATGTATGTATGTATGTATGTATGTATGTACATCTGCCTAAAACTTTCGACGGTTTTCACGATATCAGTATTATTTTGAAGCTCGATCCTTCAGACGACAAATATCGAAAAATTGCCCAAAAACATTAATTCCTTCACCCTCAACTGGACACTTTTCTACAAGGAAAGCTCACTTTTTTGCCCATATTTTCGAAAGTTATCCCCTCTTTTCGATTGTCTAGCCTTAATTCAAACTTATGTCACTTCTGGTTTGGCGATGCGCGCAAGAGCAAAGGCATCACTTTTGTTGCTGCTGTTGCTGTTTTTTTTTTTTTTACATTCTTTTCCTCCTTCGCAGTACGGGTTCGAGCTTGCCTGCTCACTACCACTTGTTTTTTTGCTCAACACAGACCTCTCAGGCTTTGTCTTCATTCTTGGAGAGGGGATTGCTGATCGCCAAAGGTGCTCCGATTGTAAAAGCTGACGGGGGCTGTCCAGGCATTTTTTGCATGTCAGAGTGCTTTTACTAAGGAGACGCTAACTTTTCAATCCCGCTTTTTAACTCTTTTGTCACAATTCTGATCGTAAATAGCCACCTATGACGTGAAAGGGGTAAAGAATAAACACAATAATCTCTATGGCGAAATTAGAACTCGAATTGCCGATTCCATAAAACACGTCGAATTGTAATACGTTTCCTGTTAATGATCTTTAAGACACAAACAAATTCGACAGGTTTTGAACAAGAATTGTTCACGTGATTACTCAGTCATATTGTGGGCTGACTCCCGTACTGAGGTCAAGCAACTAACCTCTGATCTTCGGAAACTGTGGCTCATGATGTCTAGTTTTCCATGGGCCTCCACATGGAACTCTAAACGCCTCTGGGTCGAATTCTGCTGAAAGCAAACAGCGAAGCTCGTATACTCCAGAAAGAAGAAGGACAGGCAGTTCAAGATTCTATCTACTGAAAATTAATTTCACAAAAATTACAGTCTTTTTACATATATATATATATATATATATATATATATATATATATATATATATATATATATATATATATATATATACGTTCAGTTCAGAACATATATTGAATTCAGAAAATCTCTCTTCTTCGTGGATGGCACTCAGGCGGATGGAGAGGGGGGGTCATGGAGTGTTTTGGGGGGGGCTGATTTCTTCTCGAGATTCCGGCGCAAATCTGTGTCCAATCTGGCTAAAAAAAACTGGGCACTTGCTTTTATATTCAGGAACGGGGTGGGTCGGATGATCCACCCAACCAATCAAAACAAGCTACGTATCTGGGAGGATTCTCAATCCCACTTTCTGACCCTAGGGTCTAAGTTTTTGCAGTGGGAGAGGACTAAACAACCCCAACGGCATTTCTGTGGTTTTCTTCTCTATCATCTTCTAGTTCTGACCGTTTCATCGTCTAACATTGACCGCAGTGGGAGGGACTTGGGGACACAGGTTCAGAAGTACAAAACAACCACAGAAAACACCAACTCTGACATATATACTGTATATTGGTTGGATTTTGGGTACGTGTGTAACACCGTTGCGGGAAACAAGCCTCTAAGCCCTTATGTTCATATCTACGTATTCTGTCGAAGCTGTATTCGTCAGTGGGCGTCAGATCAATCCATAGCGAGATTCTACGCTTTGTTCCTAGTCAAAAAGCTAAAATTTGATTAGGTTGTGGCGTCACTAAAGATGTTTATTTCCTACCTACGACGAGATATGTAACACAAGTTCAGGAATGTGAGAGTTGAAACACCATCTAGAGGATCTAGAGAAAAACTCTCGCTTGCAAGTGCTTAAGTAGATTCGTGCATTTCTTATAGTGGCACCTCAGCCGACTAGCAATAAACTAACACATTCTGAAAAAGTGAGAAAGCAAAGCCTGGGAGTATGGATCTTCTAGAACTGCACACGACCAACAGAGAAAAAGGGTATCTCAACAATGACTGAGATTCTGCAGAGAGAAACCCCATCCGGCTGAAGCTGGAAAAGAATACAAAATTATAATGTAATAAAAACGCTGCAAATCCGGCGGGATTTGAACTCGGAATGATGATTTCATAATTGGCATCGATGGCCACTTCGCTACTTGATTTTCTCCATATAAACAAGGTATAAATAGACATCTGAAGAGTCCTTTTCTCCCACTCTTTTTTTTTCTTAAATTTGAAATGCACGTGGCCGAAGTAAGTATAACAGATTGCTTAAAAACACGTAAAAAAAAAGGCAGACAGATTTCGAGAAGCATCCGTTTCTTTCATCTCGGAAGGATATACCTACTTCCGTTCGCCAAATAAGACACTCACCTTTATTATCAGTTTTGTTGTTTTTGTTTATCTTTTTCCATCTATCATTTCATAAGTGAGGCGTGTGCCGGCTTAATCGGCGATATTCAAAAGGCAATAGCGGGTGGGGTGGAAGTTGAAGAAAAGGGCGCCAAGCGGAGAAAAAGAATAATAAAATCAGAGTTACAATCTGGTTGGCCCTTATTCATTTTCTTCCCATTTCCTTGTATCTTGCAGCGGATCTGATTTCATAGAGGCTGCATCTTCCAGATTGATAGACAAACAGAAAGTAATAAGAAGGTGCCTCTTCTTTAGATGCGCCAATTCAATCTACGCGTTTAGTGATAAAAATTCATAACGTAAACGTGCAGATGAAAATAGGGACAGAGTCTCTTTTAGAGATTTGTAGACGAATCTTAAAATACTATTTTAAGAGTAAGCATGACAAACCAACGTAATAATATTAAATATCATTGGGACGGACCGACGAAAGTGCAATTAAACCTCAGGCGTGACAGAACAACGAAAATGCTATTTAAAAATGATATGTGACAGACCAACAAAAATGCTATTGAAAATCAGACGTGACAGACCAACGAAAATGCCATTGAAAATTTAGGTGTGATAGACCAACGAAAATGTCATTGAAAATTTAAGTGTGACAGACCAATGAAAATATTATTGAATATTTAGGCGTGACCGACAAAAACAAAGTACCTCGACTAAATGAGGAGACGAAGGTGAAAGGGAACCACTTTTCGGTCTCTGTCTGTTATGGAAAAGGCAGAAAATAATGTTCAGTCTTAAAGCGTGATTAGCAACAACTAGAATTCATCTGACTTACGACCAAACTCTGAATATTACATCAGTTTGGTTTAACGTGGAAGGTTCAGCTCTTTACAAAAGGAGACGCTCATCCAAGTTACAATAAGCCATGGCAAAGAACGAAAACAAAACGGCTAATTCTTCTGGATAATGGATTCAACTAATTTACATTCATTTCACATATCACATATGTCACATATTGAGAAGATTTGTACGGACATCATTTACATTGCACGAGAAGAATGTAGTATCATACCCTGTGTGATCGTTTTGTGATTAAAAAAAAACTAATGCGCTTTGCGAGCCGATTGGTCAGTGTTAAAGGACGGTCTTTACTCCTCTATTGTTATTACTGTTTGGTGATTTAACAATACAAGTAAAATGAATGGGAGATAATTTTCAGTAACCTAATATAATAAAACTCCGATGTTTTATTTGAAAAAAAAAATTATGGTTGGAGGTCCAATCCTCAATGCGGGCGATATTATCAAATCTATTAGTAGCAGGAATCGAGATCCGAAAGAAGTTTTGTCAGCTTATTTCAAAAAATACATTGGTACGATTTTAAGCGATAAACTGTTTTAAAGAAAAAAATTGTTTTGTTAAGCTATACGATTTTAAGTTCAAAATAATAATACTCAACTTCAAAATCGATCAATCGACTTCAAAATCGATCAATCAATTTCATATTGGAAAACAACCTTAAAATGAGAAATAATCAACTTAAACATGAATCAATCAACTTCAAAATGGGTTAATCACATTCAAAATGAGATTTTTTTTTTAGTGAATTGACAATTCTTTCTTCGATTAACTTACCCCATGAGTAAGGAAATTGACTGGTCGTGTCATTATATATATATATACTAGCATTTACGCCCGGCGTTGCCCGGTGATTGGATGGGTGTGTTGAACAAAAAAAAAGCGGTTAATGTTAATTTGACCTCTATTATGACCCCCTTAACATTTATTGTTTGGGGCTCAAATCAAGTTAAGTTATATCCTTTTCTAAGGAACTTATATCAAAAAGTCCAAGTGTTTAGACCCAAATTTGTCGGTAGAGTTCTCAAAGGTCAAATCGTTGAACTTTGACCCCTTAATAGCCATATTTCTGGTCGAAAAACCGATCACAAAAATTTTCCCAAATCTCCGTACCCTGTATATAAAATTTCAAGTCTGTAGATTTAAAATTGACAGAGTTATTGCGCAGGGAAATGTACACAGACATACAGACACGTTCACTTTTATAGATATATAGATAGATATATAGATAGATTAAACAAAAAAAAGGTCCATTTTGAAGTTGATTAATGTTTTTTAGTTGAAAATAAGTCCATTTGAAGTTGATTAATTTTTTTTAGATGAAAATAAGTCCATTTTAAAGTTGCTTAATCATTTAGACGTTGATTAATCCATTTTGAAGTTGATTAATGTTTTAGTTGAAAATAAGTCCATTTTGAAGTTGATTATTTTTTAGTTGAAAATAAGTAAATTTTAAAGTTGATTGATTATTTTTAGTTTAAAATAAGTCAATTTTGAAGTTGATTAATTTTTTTAGTTGAAAATAAGTCCATTTTGAAGTTGATTTATTTTTTTAGTTGAAAATAGGTCCATTTTGGACTTGATTAATTTTTTTTAGTTGAAAATAAGTCAATTTGAAAGTTGATGAAGTTTTTAGTTGAAAATAAGTCCATTTTGAAGTTGATTAATTTTTTTAGTTGAAAATAAGTCCATGTTGAAGTTATTTTTTTAGTTAAAAATAAGTCCATTTTGAAGTTGATTACTTTTTTTAGTTGAAAATAACTCCATTTTGAAGTTGACTAATTTTTTTAGATGAAAATAAGTCCATTTTAAAGTTGCTTAATCATTTAGATGTTTATTAATACATTTTATAATTGATTAATTTTTTTAGTTGAAAATAAGTCAATTTTGAAGTTGATCTATTTCTTTAGTTAAAAATAAGTACATTTTCAAGTTGATTAATTTTTATAGTTTAAAATAAGTCCATTTTTAAGTTGATCTATTTCTTTAGTTAAAAATAAGTACATTTTGGGGTTGATTAATCATTTTGAAGTTTATTAATCCATTTTGAAGTCGATGAATTTTTTTAGTTTAAAATAAGTCCATTTTGAAGTTTATTATTATCATTTTTAACTTGAAATGGTATAGTTTCACATACCCCGTACTGTGTTGATAGTTATATCGCATTTTTTCCTTTTTAAATTGCATAAATAGTTTCGAGTTTGGTTTATATTTTAATTCTTTAATTTATAAATAAATAGAAAACTGCCCGTTCTAGTGTGCCATAATATTTCAGTTAGGGCACCAATTGTGTACTATGCAATTCTGGTCTATTGAAATAATCATAATATAGACTTCAATGCTTGCTTGCTTCCACTCTTATATTGTGGTTCTTAATGCGACATTGTTGACTTTGGCCATGTTCTCGTGACGCCAGAGTTGACGAAAAGTTTCTGCTTCCTGTAAAAAGACTGGTTCGTTGATCGGGTTGAATCTCTCACACGTTATTTTGATTGATCTGAAGTCAGAGCCCGGTTTTTATCAAGAAAAATATACGTCAGCTAAAGGATGAGAAATGCCCTTCAAACAAGCGATGTACAAATGACTCATTATATATTATGTTTCCGAGGTCCGTGGCGCAGTGGATAGTGGCGTTGAGTCTCTACGGTTCTGGGTGAGTATTGTTTGAAGATAGCGGTTTCAATCCTACCCAAAGTAGGCCAGAGGATTTGTTGGTACAAAAGTGGTAGGAAAATAACAAGTACGGAAGGCAATTATTACTGAGGATGCAGTTACAAGACTCAGCATTCCTATCCCGTCGTGGTTAAACATCCGAAGAAGGCCAAAGGATAAGTTCACCGAAACGTTGTGAATCAACAACAGCTACGAAGATGACGATGACAGTCCACAAAAAGAATGAATATACAGATGATGAAATATTTTCCGTCTACATAGAATATATTTCATTGAAACTTGTTGTTACCAAAGCAAAATGACTTTGTGAATTGGATGTTAATACCTCTTGTGTTTATAAACTAAACTAAAGTTCTAATTTTGTCTGACTTAATTATTGAATGCTTAATTTTCCAGTTGAAATACGAGGGTTGTTCCAAAAGTTATATTCCTATTTTTTATTCTGACTCTAGGAAAGCAACACCTGTCATGGACGTGCGTCAGAAACAGAAACGTGTCATTTAATTCCTTGCAAAATGCATTGAAAATGGTGATGATTATGTAAAAAAATATATTCTGGAACACAAAAGGTCGCTCGTTTTAATGATACCACTTCCGTTTTAGTAGGTGTTTAACTTTTTTAATAAGAAAAGTTGCCTTTTTTTGGAACGACTCTTGTAGGACAAAGCGCGCTATGGACGCCCATGCACAGCCATCCTTCATCGCCGGCAAAAGTGGATTGAGAAAAATAAATCCTGGAGCACAAAAGGTCGCTCGTTTTAATGTTACCATTCCCATTTTCGTATCTCTTCAACTTTTTTAGTTTAAAAATTCGAGGCTTTACTTTTAGAACGACACTCGCAAAACATTCTCATATATAAACGTTCGGACAAACTAATCGCGCACGTCATTTCCAACAAACGCATACTTGTGCACTTAGGAGGTTTTGCCAGTGAAATATCAAGAAAACAAACCAAATCATAAAGGTATTTTTACATACGTGTACGGTCACTTGTCCTCATTATCCGATCGTCGCCCTTCGCTGTATCGTTGCGTCGTCTAATGGCTGTTGATTTAGTCTTAAACTTATTCGAATAAAACTGATGCATGGAAAACAAAAACTCTTTTTATCTCTCTATTTTCATCTCCCCCTCTTTTTCTCCCTGTCTCTTTTTTAATCTCTCTCTTCCACTCTTTCTTTCTGTTTTTCTCTCTTTCTGTCTCTTTTTCTTTCTCTTTTCCCCTTTTTATCCCCCTCCTCCCTCTCTCTCTCTCTCTCTCTCTCTCTCTCTCTCTCTCTCTCTCTCTCTCTCTGTCGCTTTCTTAACTTGAGTGTGATACAAAACTGTAACCGGTGGGAATGCCCGAAGTTGTGAGGTTTATGGAATGTGAGGTTATTTCTTTTATGTACGACTATTCCCAACTTCAATATGATTATAGTACCCGTGCCTGTTAATTCATTAGTTAAGTAGAATCTATCGTCTGCAGTCCATTTATGTATTAAACAAATTAACAAAAATGTCGTAGTAGAATCTACTAAATATTCGAAAATATTACGAGCTTGAAACATAGTAAGTTTTCACAAAATGACTAGATTCGACACAAGATGACCCAAAACAGGTTGATACCCCATAAATCAAAACAATCAAACTAAATCATATGTTAATCAAAACAATGAAATTCAGGTTTTCTTAGAAGTAATTAACTTCCGGTAACAGTTGTGATTAACAGAAACAATCATTTCTTTGGCATTCTAACAAGATTGGCATTTTATATCTTTCGTCTGAGATTATACCACACCGTCAATCCAACCATCTGGGGTTCGTCAGTTGGTGACTCTGGCAAAACGTCCTCAATTTAACAAGCCGTTTTTTCTAAAAGGATGTTTGATTCAGTCGGGATAACATGCGTCGACAGCTGGAGATATATTTTGAAATGGGGGGGGGGTAAAACTGGAACAAATGGTTAGTTGAGAGAGAGATACAGAGAGAGAGAGAGAGAGAGAGAGAGAGAGAGAGAGAGAGTAGAAATTAAGGAAGTAAGTAATAAAGGGAAAAAATCGAAATAAGTAAAATTTGTGGTAGAAAAGTAAACTTCGTGTGTCAAGCTCCACAACTACAGCACAAATTCTGAACAATACAAATAACAGCTTTACATAGAAGAAGAATAAAACCTGCAATTTTAAAATTAAAATAAATATTAATACGGTAATTCTTTTTGGTACGCCAGTATACCAATGAGCCAATTTGCCAAATTTCAGTCCGTCATTTTGATAGGCCAAAACCTGTTAGATATCATCATGTGACGTATAAAAAATTATATATAAAAACAGTTTATTTTACATTTTTATGTGGCGAATAAACATAAAATTACACTTGGCCTTCAGGTCAAGATCAAAGTGTAGTATCTGTTCTTCAGATGCTGCACTTCAATTTCTTGTTCTCTGTCAGTGGAGGAGAAATCCTTCACGACTGAGACAATTTTTATTTTTGTTCCTTTTCTCCACATTAAAAAACGACCCTGGTGTCTAACTCTGTCCCGTGGGGAGGCATTGTATATAGGAACATAAAATTACACATGAAAACCACGTTTATTATTTTTAATTTAAAATCATGCAATGCAAGGAAATTTGATTTTTAATTATAAAAAACTTACATTTTTTTTTATAAATCTTTGTGGCGTACCGGCAAAATACTTTTTCTAAAGAATAAAATTGAATAAAGTTGTTTTTTTACGAGAATCCGTATGCATTTATCAAGCGAATAAACATAAAATTATATATGAATAAACATGTTTATCATTTTTAATTTGTTTTTGAAAGAACATTAGCAAAGTAGAAGCAACCTATAAAGAAATTGGTGTTTTTTTTTTTAATATTACACTATAAAAAATAATAAACATGGTTTTTCATGTGTAATGTTATGTTTATTCGTTAGATAAATGTTTAAAGATTATTGAAAAATAAACTTTATTCACTTTTCTTCTTTAGAACAAAATTTTTTCTGGTAAGTCACACAGATTTATCAAAAAAAAAATGTTAGTTTCGTTTTAGAATAAAAAGTCAAATTTGACTGCATTGCTCGATAAAAATTCAAAAATAATGTTTTTCTGTAAAAAGTCTTTGATATGTCACATGTTGCCTACCAACGTACCAAGATGGCGGCTTGAATTTCGCTGACTGATATACTGTCGTACCAAAATAGAATTACCCATAATAATAATAATCACAATACAAGACAACTTACAAATGAAGAGTAATAATTTTAAAACTTAGCATTCAATTCATTTCTGAAACAGAAAAGAAGTAAAATATGCAATAAATAACTTTAACCAAACGCAATAATATTTTCTACTGACCTGAATAATTCAAAAATTCTAGAACTGATTTATCTTTTCCTGTTATTTCAGCATAAGATTTCATCGATATCTTTTTTTAGGATACAATAAGACTCCAACATAACTGATCCATTTGTGATTTTGTGATGTTTTATTCTTTAAAATGTAGTTTAAGAAATTATTTACTTTACAACTTATCGTACATTTTTATTAATTTTTTTTTTTTATAGTTTTAAAGATAAAAAATTTAAGACTATATATATATATATATATATATATATATATATATATATATATATATATATATATATATATATATATATGCACGCACATTTATAGTTTCGGCCCAGAATGGAAAGGACTTTAGGATATTTTCCTTTTTTACTGGCATGTGGTCTGTAATCGCTTTTCTTCTAAATTTTTCTACGAAATCTTGATGATGTCCTCTTTAATAGGGACGAAACGTTGATTACTATTTTATTAATTCTCGGTTTTCCTTCTCAAATAACACCCCCCACACACACACATATATATATATATATATATATTATATATATTCTATCTTTTTAAATTTTTACTTTAGCTAATGCCTATATCTTCTTCGTTACAATCTTACGCGCGTTTCATAACTAATTAGAAAAATATTTTATTTAGTTCATTATACTTTTCAGAGATGATGAAATATTAATACAAAAGACCAAAAAGAAACAGGCATAATATTGTGCAAATGCCATCGCTCAAAGGCAGCCTGCATTTCGCAGACTTATCAGACATAAGTCCAATGCATATAGGCAAAACTTTGTAGAACCTAGAAATAATTGTAATAGAGAAATAGCTGCAGCCACAAGAAGGCATTCTTAAATCACAAAAAAAACGCATTGAGTAGCAGAAATTAGAGACTCACGATTTCTGGAAAATATAAAACAGTGTAGTAAATAATGGTTAATCAACAATTCCTCCACTTTCCACCAACATTGAAATTGTCTGCACAGCAATCGAAAAGGCAAATCTGCTTGCCCGAAGGTTTGTCTCCAACTCCACTTTATATTAAAAAAAAAATACCCCTTCCCAAATTTCCCTTTACGATAGAAGTCACACTCGATTATCTGAAAGTCACACCTTCCCTTCTTTGTGATGCCATAAAAATCTAGACACCTCGAAGGCATGTGGGCCTGACCTTATACCTTCTATATTATTAATTTCTTCTGGTGTTGCTCCAGTTCTCTCCAAACTTTTTAACAAATTCCCTACTGAATCTTGTTTACCTGACTGCTGGAAAATTGCTTCTGTTGTACCAGTTTTCAATAACTGGCCGTCTAAATTATCGCCCCATTAATTTCCTTCCTTTCTTCGTCAAACTCTTTGAATCATTAATCAATCAAGCACTAGTTCGTCACTTTGCAGATAATAAACTTCTTTCAGACGGACCTTTTACTGCGGATATCCTAACTGTAATCCCCGAACATATATACGATGCACTGGACAAGGCATGCAAGAACTTTGATAAGGTTTGGCACAATGGTATTCCAATGAAAATTAAATAATATGGCACTACTCGACACATACTTAAGATAATAATATCTTTCTTAGATAAAAGGAAAATCAAGGTTGTGCTTGATATTCGTATATCGGAACAACATGACATTTATGTGAGTGTGCCGCAGGTGTCAATCCTTGAACCTTTATTCTTCCTGATATTCATAAACGATCCCTCTAATAAAATTGTCTCTAAGATGGATATATTTGCTAATGACACTCCGTTCTATAACAGACACATGATTAAAACGAATGAGTACATATCTAAAGAAAATGGCTACATTTCTAGAGGAAACCCCACAGTCTGTAACAGAATCGGGCCGAAACTAAATGGTAACGTCTAATGCCGCCAAGACTTAGCTTATTTCCTTTCACAATTACAAGAAACTTTCTCAATCACTGATTGCCATGGCTAAAGATACACTACTAGAAGGTACTTCCCTTAAGCTTAACATTCATAAACAACATGAATTGGAACACATACTTTGAGCTAATTTTCAGGGCTGCTGCGAATAATGTGTGGTTTCTCTATACCGTGCTAGAAAGTTACTCACACCTGAGAGTATTCCATACCTCTACAAAGCCACTATTTGCCCATGCATGGAGTATTGTTCTCACATCTGGGCTGGTGCATCTGTCACTAGTATGTCACTCCTGGATAAGGTTTAAAAAATAGTCGCCAACCTTTGCCTGTTTTATAAGTACTTTAATGGACAGTTTTGGGACGAACTTAAATCACTGGTGCCCCTCGACGTAAATGCCATCGAACCCCCCGACAAGCAATAAAATCCCACTAACACACTGTAGAGATCCCTAAATGCAGGAAAGCTTTCTACTGAAATAGTTTATTTCCCTCGAACGGCTACACTTTGGAATTCCCTCCCAGGCTCCTGCTTCTCTGTACTGACATGCAGATATCCAAGTGTAATGTGGACAGATCTTTCACTGCCCCAAACCCTACAGATTAATCCTGCAAATCTGATCCCAGTAGTACAACTACGACTTAGTTGCACTGTGCCTTGTTTGGGGTGAACAATTAGAATAAAAAAAAAGATTTTATAAAATAATAAAGAAGAAATGTGCTAAAGGAAGTGGGGTGGATTTTCTTCTGATTATAATTTTTAAGGTATTTTTGTGCTTTCCCTTGACGTTCTTTTCAGGTTTTTAAGCAGCTTTTTTTCCGATTATTATTTTGATTATGGAATACTGTATCTGCTTTTTTAAAAATATATTTGATCGTCTCTGAAGAGAAGCCAAATAAAACCAATTACAGAACTTTTAATTGTGGCTTACAGAAAGCAGGTCAGATTGTCAAGAAAGTATACACGTTCGCCGACATAAACATATTTAAAAAAAAAACTTATATATTATGATTATAATTTTATATTATGCATATATGATTAGTAATTATTATCATAATTATTTTTAACTAGCAGAACACGTGGAAATTCCACGGTAGTTGAAAATATCATCACATAAGCAAACAATACAATGTGCTTCAATAGAATTAATTCCAATCAGACAGTGAATTAAATAAATAAAAATGTTTAGCTTAATAGCGAGAACTGCTTGAGATATATTATTACAAGAAATAGAACTATAGTAAGGCATCACCTTTTTCTAGAGATTATTATTTAATCAACATGACTTGTGAATCAGTTAATAATAACTATGTCACAATCTTTTCTTGGTAATCTGATAATTTGGCATGTAAGTAATAAGATTTGATAGAAACATGTTACATGTCAACTTTTACACGTTTTCAAAGTCGTAAGAAAATGGAATGAGTCACTAAGGAGTGCGATTTGTGGGATTTGGTTAGAGAAATAATAAAAGTGTAGGATGTGGGCGGATGATATGGCAAGACTTGCAAATATATATATCATATATTTGGTGGTCATTGCAGTAGTGGTGGCAGTTGCAGTGGAGGCGGTGGGGGTAGTAGCGGTGGTGATAGTGGCGATAATGGTAGTGGCAGTAAACGTGATATTGGTGTTGGTAGTGGTTGTGATAGTGGTGGTGATAGTAGTAGCGATGGTGGTGGCACTGGTGGTGGTGGCGGTCGTGGTGGTGAATGTGACAGCATTGGTAGCGACGGAGTGGTTATGGTGGTGGCGGCGATAGTGTTTGTGGCGACGGTGGTGGTGGTGATGCTGGTGCCTATTTGCACTGACTACACACTGGCTGACAATAACTTACTAATGATAGCGGAGGAGGGTGGGCTATAATAATGGTTATCGTGGTAGTTGTGGCAGTGATTGTGGCGAAGGCGTGGTAGCAGTGGTGGTAGTGGTGAAGTTGGAGGAAGCGGCGGTAGCAGTAGTGGTACTGGTGGTGGGAGCGGTGGTGGCGGTGATGCTATAGTGGTTTCGGTGGTGGCGGCGGTGATTTTTAGTGGTGGTGTTGGTGGTTACGGTGGGGTGGTGGTGGCAGTGGTGTTAGTGGTTGCGGTGGAGATTGTGGCGGCAGAGATGGTAGTGGATGGTGAGAGTGGTGGTAGTGGCGGTGGTAATGGTCGTGATGGCCACGGTGGTGGCCGTTGGTACTGGTAGTGATCTGCATCGACCACACACTGGCTGGTTTTCTACATCCAATCAGAATGGAGCTATGGCCTAATCAGCAACACCAATTTTCTTGTTTTATTAGCCATTTTGGAATATTCAACTTTCCTTTTAAGGGATATCAGGATAATAATGGTCGAAGCGAATTAGCATATTAATATATACATAATTATGTTATAATAATTGTATAGATCATAATATTATATGATGATTGCCACGTTTTGTCAGACGAGTGCCACTATCTAAGTCACTGAAAGTCCATGTGCCCGAAAATATCTTTTCAATCCTGCCAGAGACTTGTACACCCTCACGCAGACATGACACTGAAAACGTTAATTGGTTTGGATGAAACTAACAGCAACGGAACCTGTATCATCGTGAGATTTAATGTGATTAACAAGACCTCCCTTAGACAACAGAGCCCGATCACACACCTCACAGATCCAAAGAGCTCCATGATTGGATGGCAAGGTTTGGCTTTCCTACATGCTCTCTTGAGCTTCGCTCGGTCTATCTTGGCTGCTTTAACGTGTTCTGCGCCCCTGCATATCAGTATCCTCCACTGCTTGCGATCATACGTTAACTGTCAACAGGAACATGAAAGCTCACCAGACTCTCCTCGATGCTATGACCAAAACGTTTTTGGGCCTGTGCTGGGGTCTTTTGCTAAGAAGTAGTTCACCATAGAACAATTGTTTTGGGAGTCGATAGTCATCAAGCCGGACAAGATGATCCGCCCGACGCATCTGGTTCTTAATAACAATGGTAGCAATACTGGTTGTTTTGGCCTTATTTAAGACATTTATTTATATTTATGTCAGGGACAAAGCTATCCCACTTTAAATCAAGAATGTGTTTGAGGTAATGCTGATGAAACCTCTCGAGCAGTTCTATATGTGATCGATACAAGGTCCATATTTCAGAAGCATAGAGTAGGGATGACACCGCACATGTTTGATATACTGACATTTTACTTTTCAGAGTTAGATCACCCTCAGATCAGGCTTGTAACCTTCCAAATGCGTCTGATGCCTTGCTAATCCTCTGTCTTATTTCCGCGTCAAGAGTGCCATCATTTGATAACGTACTACCAATGTAGACAATTTTTTTACGACTTAAAGGCGCTTTCCACAGACGAAGATATCAGATTCCACATACAGATTATATACATGACTTTAGTTTTCTTAATGCTAACTGTCAGTCCGAAACAGGTACAAGCATTCGTGAAGAGATCCATCAGTAATTGCATATCTACTGGGGAGTGTGTCACCAGGTCAGCATCATGACCATTCAATAGCTTCCTTACAAGTCCATCACTAACAAATGTTTTGGCTTGGAATCATTTGAGATTTAACACCTTTCCAGCCGTTCAGAATCTAATATAAACGGTAAGCATCTATATCGCAATCACGGAAACCAGACCAGAGCACAGCAGTCACATAGAGCGAAAACAATGTTGGTGCAGCTATATTACCCTGCTTCACTCGATTAGCGTATTAATATATAGATTATGTGATGGTATATATATATATATATATATATATATATATATATATACTAGCTGTACCCTGCCACGCGTTGCTGTGGCTCAAATTGGCGCAACGGAAAAAGTTTCAAAATGAGAAAATGCATGTTATAGGTTTAATTTCCGATTTAGTATCAATACACAGGTTTTGTTGTTCCATTTTCTTAGCTGATATAGAGATTTTCTGGTTTGGTGAGTCTTGAATACGTAACATAAATTGTCCATGTGAAAAAAGATGAATGGGGAGATATATTAAGAGGAAGAGAGAGAGGGGGGAGAGAAACATAGGGTGAACTACACTGCACCGTTTTTTCCTCGATCAGTACAGGAGAAAGCCTTCAAGACCGAGGCAAATTTTATTTTTGTTACTATCCAGAGTACCCTTCTTTTCGGGAGCTTGAGTTTCCACACAATGGAAACCAACCGGGTTATCTGTACTTTCACCTAACAATTTAATAAACAAAAAAGGGCGGAGTTGTACAACCATCACCCTCTGCGTAATTTCTATAGTGATAGGTTTTTTGAAATTTTTTCACTGGATTATTATTTATTGGACACTAATTAACCAGATTATGAAAAAAAATCATTATTTCGACATTTGGTCACCCATTTGTCTTACGTAGTTTTTAATGGGGTTTACAAAAACATAAGCACTAAACATTTTTTTGCCAAAATATTTGAGACCTTAATTAACCATGCTCTAGTCAAGCACCTTACAGATGCTAAACTTCTGACCGACCATCAATATGGATTTAGACAAGCCCGTTCCACGGCAGACATCCTCACTGTAATCTCTGAACGCATATACCATTCACTGGACAAAGCGGGTGAGGGCAGAGCGGTAGCTCTAGATATATTTAAGGCTTTTGACAGGGTATGGCATGAGGGTCTCCTCAGGAAGATTAGATCTTACGGTATCACTGGTAGAATACTTAACATAATTAAATCCTTCTTAGATAAGAGAAAAATCCAGGTTGTCCTCGACGGTCGTACATCCAAACAATATGATATAAATGCGGGAGTGCCCCAGGGATCTATCCTTGGACTTCTGCTGTTCCTGATATTCATAAATGACCTCCCCGACAAAATTGCCTCTGAGATGGGTATATATGCTGATGACACCACACTCTATAGCAGGCACGACAGGAAAACAAATGAACATATATCTAAAGTAATGGCAGAAACACTAGCGGATGACCTCCAATCAGTAGTGGAATGGGGACAAAAATGGATGGTAACGTTCAATGCCATCAAGACAAAACTGGTTTCATTCAATAATTACAAGAAACCTTCTCTACCACCTATAGCAATGGCCAACGACTCTTTATCTGAGAGTACGTCTCTCAAGCTCCTTGGCCTAACGTTCACAGGAAACATGAGTTGGAACAATTACATCGAGGGCATTGTCAGGGCCGCTGCAAGAAAGGTGGGCTCTTTCTACCGTGCTAGAAAACTTCTAACACCCGAAAGTATCCTGTACCTCTATAAGGCCACTATTCGCCCATGTATGGAGTATTGCTGTCATATTTGGGCCGGTGCATCGGCTACTAGTCTCTCGCTCCTTGACAGGGTTCAAAAGAGAGTCGCAAATCTGATAGGCCCTAAACTGACATCTAAACTTCAGCCTCTGTCCCATCGTCGAAACGTTGCATCCCTCTGCCTGTTCTACAAGTATTATAATGGTGAATGCTCTGAAGAACTGCAAGCACTTGTGCCCCCACGACGTGAACACCCTCGACAGACCCGACAAGCTGCAAAATCACACCCCCACACTGTAGAGATCCCTAGATGTAAAAGATCTTTCTACTCCAGTAGTTTCTTCCCCAGAACTGCTAGACTTTGGAATTCCATTCCAGGTCACTGCTTCCCCAACTGTACTGACATGCAAAAGTTCAAGTGCAACGTGAACCAACATCTCGCTGCCCTAATCCCTACATAGTACCCCAGTAGATGTTTCCCCTGATAGTAGCTCCCTACACCAAAGTGGCAATGTGCCTTGTTTGGGATGAAAATGTAATAAAAAAATAAATAAAAATTTCATGTCATATTCTTATATTTAGAATGGTCAGTGTTCTGTTGTAACGTATCTGATTATTTACCAGATGTAATAATAACAAAGCTATGCGAAAGAAATTGCAAAGTAAAATTTTAAATGTAGAAACAAAACATCAATAGAAAAAAAGCACAAAAAACCCAAAAACCTACCGTCATTCATTTGTATTTGAATTTTTTTCTTTTTTTTTTTTTTTTTTTTTTTTTTGTCAAATAAATTGTAAGCTATTTTGGCAATAAATAATAGCAAATTCGTTAAAAGTGGCCCTCGGAATACCGCCTCCCAACATCCACATGTTAAGAACAATTTTCGAGGTTTGGGGGCTATTTAATTCGCAAGCCGTTTTTAACATGGGGAGGTTATTTTTTTTATAGTTTAAAAAAAGTGAAACAAACTGTTTTGTGTATTTTCTTCTTTTTTTCTGCAAGTATGTAAACAAATTGCCGAATCGCCAGACGAAATGACGGACAGCTCCCTTAAAATAATTTTTATAAAATAAATATTCAGACTTTGCACAAAAAGGAAGTGTAAATTTATTTACCATTTTATTTTTTTGTGTTACACTCATAAATTTTTTTAGTGTCCATTGGAAACTAAGAAATCCTTTTTGACTGGGTAAATGTTTTTTTTTTTTGTGTGTGTGTGTGTGTGTGTGTGTGTGTGTGTGTGTGTGTGTGTGTGTGTGTGTGTGTGTAAAATTAGAAGTGAAAAGAGAAATTAAATATTTATCTTTGTGTAGGCACTTCTTGTAGAACATGTAGCGCGGAGATAAGGAATTTTTTTTATTTTTTTCATTTGGGAGAATTATCTACTCTCTCGTAGTGTCTTTATAGAGCATGTGAAGATCCGGCAGGAAAAGAGGAAGAGTAAGAGACTCAACTCAAAATTTGCGCAACAGTTTTTTTTTTGTTTGTTTTTTCCTCTTGATGGGAGCTCTCCGGAAACAGTTGCACATCAAAAGGTCGCTGTCAAATTTTGGTTCCGGGGATTCAATATTAACCGGAGTATTTACCCCAACTGTTTTTAAATATTAAAAAGTAAAAAATATTAATACATTAAAAGAAACTTTTTCCATTTATTTTCGATTCCGATCTAAGCTGAGGCGATAAACCGGAAGTATTTCTGTTTTATCGCCTCGGGTGAAATCTGAACCGGAAATAAACGAGAAAAGTTTTTTTTAATGTATTATTTTTTAGTTTTTAATATTTACAAACACAGTGGGGTTAGATGCAATCATTCTTGCAAAATATAACAAAAACCACACTTGTAGATTTCAAGTTTAGTGATTTCGAACGAACCAAGAATTACATATATATATATATATATATATATACCTACATATATATACATATGCATATATATACATATACATATATATACACATATATATACATACATATATATATATACATATGCATGTATATATATACAGTCTTTGAAGTTTTTAACATTTGAAACCATACAAAAATTTACTTTTTATCATTCGTTAAAAAAAACATCTAGTCAGTAAGTCATTTAATCACCTGCAATCACTGCATCAACTCTCTCGAATTTACTATAATACCAATTTTTTTTATTTTTTAAGGGATCATCAGTTGTTTACCATGAAACACTGTTACATATGTATGCATGTATATATATACATATGTATGCATATACATATATATACATATATATATACATATGTATACATATATATATATACATATATATATATAAATATGTATACATATATATATACATATGTATACATATGTATACACATATATATATTCATATATATACATATATATACATATATATACATATATATACATATATATAGATATATATATACATATATATACATATATATAGATATATATATACATATATATACATATATATATACATATATATACATACATATGTATATATGTATATATATACATATATATATACATGTATATATGTATATATATGTATATATATACATATATATGTATATATATGCATATATATACATATATATGTATATATACATATATATACATATATACATATATATACATATATATATGTATATACATACATACATACATACATATATATATATATATACATATATATACATATATATATATATATATATATATATATATATATATATATATATATATATATATATATATATATATATATATATATATATATATATGAGTCCTGGGGCGAATAAGAACACAGATTTATTGTGGTATCAAGTTTTGCAAAGTCTTGCAAAATATTTTAGCATGGAATATTATATAAGACAATATCAGACAATGGATTTATGCAACTAACTCGGACTCTGACCACATCATCCCACTCCATACGAAGATTACCATGACATTAAGATACCATTATTTCATATTCTTTCTAATTCACTTTGTGTGTTTATGTGTGTGTGAGTTTCTTCATCATAG
Source organism: Euprymna scolopes (assembly GCF_053919585.1). Taxonomy (NCBI): domain Eukaryota; kingdom Metazoa; phylum Mollusca; class Cephalopoda; order Sepiida; family Sepiolidae; genus Euprymna; species Euprymna scolopes. The sequence continues at coordinate 20,236,314 of NC_136504.1, read as the reverse complement.
GTTCGGAAATGGCTGAGCCTATCTTTTGCAAATTTCACGCAAGATTGATTTATATGTCTGGCAGTATTCTAAGATAGGTTTTGTATCCGATAAGTATTGAAAATCAAAATATTCTACCTTACACGGCCAAGGGGGATAATTCTCAGCAAGTCAAGGAAGATCCAATTCTCAGCAAAGCATTTTTTCTAAAAAAGCAGAACTATGGTCATCTGAAGATCTAGCTCAGCAGTAGAGTAGTCCCCTGTTCAATCCCCAGTATACCTTACCTTTCTCTTTTCTTTTGCCTTTTAATTCTCCTTGGCCTAACGTTCACAGGAAACATGAGTTGGAACAATTACATCGAGGGCATTGCCAGGGTCGCTGCAAGGAAGGTGGGCTCTCTCTACCGTGGTAGAAAACTACTAACACCCGAAAGTATCCTGTACCTCTATAAGGCCACCATTCGCCCATGTATGGATTATTGCTGTCATATTTGGGCTGGTGCATCGGCTACTAGTCTCTCGCTCCTTGACAAGGTTCAAAAGAGAGTCGCAAATCTGATAGGCCCTGAACTGGCATCTAAGTTTCAGCCTCTGTCCCATCGACGAAACGTTGCATCCGTCTGCCTGTTCTACAAGTATTTTAATGGTGAATGCTCTGACGAACTGCAATCACTTGTGCCCCCACGACGTGAATACCCTCGACAGACCCGACAAGCTGCAAAATCACACCCCCACACTGTAGAGATCCCTAGATGTAAAAGATCTTTCTACTCCAGTAGTTTCTTCCCCAGACCGCTATACTTTGGAATTCCATTCCAGGTCTCTGCTTCCCCAACTGTACTGACGTGCAGAAGTTCAAGTGCAACGTGAATCAACATCTTGCTGCCCAAATCCCTACATAGTAACCAGTAGTTGTTGCCCCTGATAGTAGTCCCCTACACCAAAGTGGCAATGTGCCTTGTTTGGGGTGAAACAAAAAAAATTCCATTTTCACCCCAAACAAGGCAACATGCCATTTTGGTGTTTAGGTTTCAGTACCACTTTCAGGGATACTATGTAGGGAGTTGAGCAGCAAGATGTCTGTTCACATTACACTTGAACTTTTGCATGTCTGTACAGTTGGGAAAGCAGGACCCCAGAAGGGAGTTCCAAAGTCTAGCAGTTCTGGGGAAGAAACTATAAGAGTAGAAGGCTTTCTTGCATCTAAGTATCTCTACTGTGTAGGGCGGGATATTGCTTTTTGTCAGGTTTTTCAAGGGTATTTACGTGGAGGGGGTACAAGGGCTTTTAGTTCGTCGGAGCATCCACTATTAAAATACTTGTACAACAGGCAGAGGGATGCAATATTTCGTCGATAGGACAGAGGCTGAAGCTTAGATGACAGTTCAGAATTTATCAGGTTGGCGACTCACTTTTGAACCCTGTCCAGGAAGGAGAAACTAGTAGATGCACCAGCCCAAATGTGACAATAGTCCATACATGGATTAAAGGTGCCCTTATAGAGGTACAGGATACTTTCGGGCGTTAGTAGCTTTCAAGCATGGTAGAGAGAACCTACCTACTTCGCAGCGGTCCTGGCAATGCTGTCAATGTAATTGTTCCAACTCATGTTTTCTGTGAACGTTAGGCAGAGGAGTTTAAAAGAAGTACTTTCACATAAAGAGTCCTTGGTCATTGCTATTAGTGGTACAGAATGTTTATTGTGATTATTGAAGGAAACAAGCATAAATCAAAATATCATATTTAAGTGTATTGTACGACCGGGCAACGCCGGGCGACTAGCTTATATATAAACTCCAAAGTACTGAAGATTCCTACAAAACATCTGGATCCTGTTGAATGCGTAAAAATCCCTGAGAAAACGAAACTATCCGTGTGTTCTGAATCGGAACTATATGATATCGTTTTTGTAATCATAATTATATGATATCCTTTTTTTCTTATTAAATAGAACGAACTAGCTCTTCCTACCCAGCATTGTCCGGGAATCTGTTTACTTTCATGTTTGTTTCGCTTTAATTTAATATTTAATTATACCGTTTTATACGTTTATTTAAATAAGATTTTAAAATTTAAATTTAATAATTACAGTATTTATTTAATTTAACTTTTAAAATCATATTTTTAAAAAACCGTATAAAGTTAGCATAATTAAGAAGAAAACCAAAGCGGAAAACCCATAAAAGCAAATGGACTCTCGCATGGTTCGGTTATCAAATTGTTAATGGAACTATTATTCTAGAATTATTTAATTATTATAAAAAATGCAACTACAATTGTTAAATTAACTGTGTGTTTTTTATCTCCACTTATATAGTCATTTGATGTAAAGCCTTCAATCTTTTAATACAGAACGATTTGCTAAGATTTCCAAAGCCAGAAATTTACTTCTATTTAACAACTGAAACGTTTTAAATTCGATGCAAATGCCAAAACTTGCGAAGTAATACTTTTCTTTCTATTAAAAAAACACTGAAAATGATTGACATATTTACGAATAATGCGAAATGCATTCTGATGGATTTAATTTTGTAATTATTTTGGTTTTATTTTGGTTAGTATATAATTATCAAAATGTTATGTTTTGGTACTATACTCTATTGCACTTTTTTATTATTTCAATGCATTATAAGTAAATAAAAACTGATACATACAATGACACATGCGAGTCATATAGAATTGAGATAGGTACACGTAAAAATACACGAAGAAGTGGTTACCGTTTTATTAATATAGAGATAGAAAGTCGTGATATTGCTTCCATATATATTCTTCTTTTTCTTTTTTACAAAGGAATCACAACTTATCAAGGCCTAGAGGTCACTCGAGAATAAGGGTTGAAGAGTGTACAATAGTCAAAAGGACAATATCATAGTAAGTGTTAGACGTGTAAATTAGATTACTTAAGGGGAGCGGCTCTTCAAGAACTTGTTTATAGTGGACTTGAAGACGGCTAGATTGTAGTCAGCTGGAAAGCAGGAAAACGGAAGAGAGTTCCACATGTGTGCAGTTCTAAGAATGAAGCTTTGTTCATGGAATCAACGTTAAAAGGAACTGTGTATGTGAGTTCGTTCCCTATGGACTCCAAAACAACTGAGCAGATTTTTATGTAATTTCACAAATATGTATTTTATGTATCTGGCAATGTGTTTATGTAGGCTTTGTATAAGATTGTATTGATAATCGAAAAAATCTGATGAAAGAAAAAACAGTACTTACACAGCCTAATATCACAAGTGCATCTGAGATGTTTTATTGCCATACAAGCGTAAAGTCCCGACATATAAAATCAACAGTAGTGTCTTTCATATAACAGGGTTGCGTTCGAAAAGAATATTTGTGTTTAAAGCACAATTGAACTATAATACTTGACTTTTTAATTTTAAACTTCAATTTTTTTTTATTTTTTTTTTACACAGTGATCACCACTTATCAAGGCCCGGAAGCCACTCAGGGATAAGGGTTATTGTAAGTACATCACGTTAGTGAGGAGATTTTATGAAGTGTTTAATTAGGGGGGCGGTTCATTAGGAATTTGTTTACATTAGACTTGAAGACATCCAAGTTGTAGTCCGGAGGGAAGCAGGCAGACGGAACAGAGTTCCACAGGCGTGCAGTTCTAAGAAAGAAGCTTTGCTCATGAAATCCGCGTTTTGATTTAGGCACAGATATAGAGTGGGGGAAATTTTTCACAGTGGATTCAGCTAGACGGGTGTTTTTCGTGAAAGATTGGCGAGGGGGGACCAGGGATTGGAGTTCAGACGAGCACCTGCCATGAAAATAACGATAAAACAAGGATAGGCTCGCAACGTCTCTTCCGTGGGAGAGGGGTTGCAGGGTAGAGAAAAGGGCATCCCCCACTAAACCACGAAGTCTATTTTGTACTCTGTCAAGGCATGATAGGCTGTTTTTGGCAGCTCCTGCCCAGATATGGCAACAGTATTCCATCCTTGGCCGTACTTGGCTTTTATATAGATAGAGAATTGCATCAGTAGTGAGATATCTTCTGGAGCGGTAGAAGGATCCCACCATCTTTCCTGCGACCTTGGCAACAGACTTGATGTACGTGTTCCATTTCAGATCAGGAGTAAAGGTCAAACCCAGAAGCTTGTCAAAACACGGGGCCTCACACAGACGAGAGCCATCCATCACAATTGATGCCAGCTGGGGATCAGAGCGTTGATGATGTAAGGATAGGAGTTTGGTTTTGGATGCATTAAAGGTAACTAGCCACATCTTCCCCCACTGAACCACGCGCTCGAAATCAGAGGAGAGAGAATCTGAGAGAACTTCGTCATTTACAGCCTTTGATGTGTTGCCGTAGATGGTCGTGTCATCAGCATAGATGTCAACGAATGATTTAAGTATGTGTTTAGGGAGGTCATTGGTGTAGATCAGGAAGAGAGTTGGGCCCAGGATTGACCCCTGAGGGACTCCAGCATTTATATTGCAGGCCTCCGATTTTTGTCCATCTACCACTACTCTTATGAGCCTATCAGATAGAAATGATTTAATTAAACCCATTATCATAACAAAATAAAAAAGACCAAGCGTATAACATCATCAGTAGGTTCTTTAATATAACAGGGACGTGTTGGAAATGAATATTTCTGTTTAGAGTACAATGAACCATGATACTTGACTTTTACCTTTTAAACTTGAATTCAAGCTGTTATATACAAAAGTAATTATTATTTATAATTGTACGACATCATTCTATTAGGAACAATTCATTTTTAAAATAGACAAAGTCCGATTTCTTTTTAATCTTAGCGATATGAATTAATTTCTATATCCATTTCTGGTATTTAAAATAGATATAGAGGTAGATAAAAATGTAAGTGTATTAGTATATAGATGTAATACCATTTTTTTTGTTCGTTCATTCATTTCGTATGAATGACATGATTCTGCTGTTGATATTCGTTTCTCTGAAATCTTTCTTGTTAATTTTTTTCTAGAAAGACATCAGGTACTCACAGGAAGTACCGCATGAAAGTTGCCAACATCTTAAATGAAAGTGCTTCTGTGGAATGAACTAGATTCGAATTTGGCACATCGAGGTTGTCATTTCGTGTCGTTAATCAATTAGCCACTGTCACCTCCCAATTCTTTCTGTAAAACTGGAGTCCTATGTCCTATACCTATTACCCTCCCGCACCTTCTCAACTAACAAAATAAATTCGGGCGATTTCATCTTAGTAGCTTGAAAAAGATGACGGTAAAAAGAAATGACATAAAAATATATTTAGACTTTCGAATGTGGGATCGCGTTCGCATAAACATTTAACATTAAATGATTACCTACGTCCGGGTCACTAGGCGATATTATTATTCACTTCCGAACCATGTAGTAGTGTTAAGGGCATATAACCATTTATTTCGAAGTCTGATCAATAAATCAGCACCCATCGATCAAGCATTTACTTATGAATAAAACAAAACAGCATCGCAAAGGCTAGCACAGAAAGTGTGTGTGTGTGTGTGTGTGTGTGTGTGTGTGTGTGTGTGTGTGTGTGTGTGTGTGTGTGTTCTAGGTGTATCAGAATTTTTTGGGAATTTTTGACACTCCTAACAGAAAACTGCGAATAAAATATAAAAAAAACTCGTCATTTCTCTTTTTAAAGTGGGTTGTTTATTTTCTGTATGGAATATACTTCCAAAATAAACTATTAAAGTGGTTTAAAAAATAATAGAAATATTAACAGTGTTTACAAAGTGCCGGTGCGCGTTCAACCAGCCATTTTTTTTACATATGAAATCAATTGAATTTTAAGAGTTAATTTTTTCCAATTTTTAAACTTAAAAAATCTATCAAAATTTTTCTATTGGTTAAACTTTTACGATATTTTCAGGTCCATGTGAAATTTTACGCTCTTTCCAATAAACCGAATATAATGTTTTAGACAAACGTTTTTTGTTATTTATTCCACCCCATTTTGAAATTTCTATTAAAATTTAAATAATTAATTTACTCACCAAAGTTTTATATATCACAAATTTAAGATAAAAGATCAATAAATAAAATATTCTAATTTAAAACAAAAAAGAAGTGGGTTTTTTTTAAATTTACCTGTAAAGTCCAAAGTGTAAAACCATTTTTTGTTTTATACCACGTTGATTTTTTTTTAAATGAAATCTCATGTTATGCTTATATCGTCAAGTAAATACCGGAAGCTGACGAGAATTTTTTCTATTTCATTCAATGTTTTCTTTTTTTAGATATTTAAAAAAAATTACTCGATAAAGTAGAAATAAAGTATAATAATCAAAAACTCGTGTATTTCATTAAGAGAATTTTAAAAAATCGGTCAACTAGGTTTTTCGTTTAACGGCAAAAACTTATAAGTGAATGTGTGCTTTTTTTTAGTTACGGAGGTCCAAAAATACTAATTTTGGTTAACAGCACGCAATAAAAAGAGATATTAATTATGGCGTTTATACGTCACCGTAAGATAATCGCGAAAAAAAATCAGAGATTTTTCTCCCTTTATTTGAACAGTCAAAAAACGAGTTCGCGTTTTTTTTTTTTTTTTTTGTTTCTTTAATCCTTGTTTAAAAATTATTTTATTTAAAAAGGACACGGAATATAAGTATAAATATGGATAAATTGTTAACAATGAACAATGGAAGTACACATTGAATAGAATTTTTTATAGTTAAGTGATTTTTTGGAATTTATATATATTTTTTATAATCGAAGTAAGTAAAATTTCGTTGATTTTCTTTAAATCTTTTTTGAAGAAAACCGATTTAAAAAAGCAAATATTGCATAATTTCCTATTAAACCTCTTTTTTTTAATTTGGTCTTTGCTCCTTTAATTGAAAAAAATTAGGGCTTGAATTACATTTTTCAAGTAGTTATAAGCTTCGAAAGATAGTAAGTTATTTATTCAAGTTCATATACGGCATTTTTAATGACCGATTCTGATGCACCTAGTGCACGGCATTAAAAATAGTATTCTTTTTATTGGTTAATTATTTTTTAATATAACTAAAACTAAACATACTAATGTTTATATCATTTTAATTCCTTTTAAAGAATAATTTTAAATAATCCCTCTTGTGTGCGTGCGTTTCTTTCTTTTTTTTTTTCGCTTGTCTACATTTTTACGCGCGAGCGTACAAGTGTGAACGGTCATCGTAATTTAAGCGATTAGATAGGCCTTAAATATATTTTTCTTCCCTACAACAAACCGATAAATAAATAAAAATAAAAAATAAAAATAACTGAGTTTAATGAATCTCAACAAGCAACGGACAGTGTAATTTCCGGTTGACCGACCCTCATTTCCTGTTCGTCGTATATCCACGTCAGTTGCCATCCTCGTCAACTCCGGCCGAATCTTCTTTTTTCGGTCGGCCACGTCAGAACGTATATGCTTACATAGCGGAACTTACACATTGATGTAGGCCAAGGCCTATCTGGCCACCCACGCAATACAAGAAAAGAAGCGTCTCGATTCGTCGTCTTTTTTTAAAGCAAATTGACATCGTCCTCTTTCCGTGGATGTCATCTGCTTTCATTTCAAATGTACATTCTTAAAATACAACAGAGACATTCTTTTCCTGTCATTCACGCGATAATGTATATCAGTCTCGTACAAGTTGTTATATTCATTGCGTATAAATCTGATGATTATTGTTGGCATTCGTTTCCTCGATATCTTTCAAGTTGGAATTTTTTTCTAATAGACATCGCATACTTACGGGGAGGGGGTAGATTACGGATATGTTGCCAAAATCTTAAGTGAAAGTGTTTACGTGAAACGAATTAAATTTGAATTCGAACTTGGCTTACCCAGGTTGTCAGTCCGTGTCGTTAACCACTTAGTCATCTTCACATTCTTCTTATTATTATGTACTCCCTAGGAGTAATCACACAAGCCATCATCAAAGATTGCTCTTTGAGAACAACTTGTAGTGTTTTCTGGGGTCTGATGACAACAAACTTCCCCAAACTTCCAGTACTCTCCACCTCTTTCGATAACCTTTGCAAAAGAATTTGCGTTATCGCAACGCTTACCATTGATTTCTCGTTGGCGGCGACTATTGGTCTTCACTGGGATTTGGGTGGCAATAAGCCTCCCAAAGGTCCCAGTCCTGTTTACACTCAACCAGCGCAGGTCCGGCTAGTGCTTTCTCTCCTCCGTCTTTCTATCCTCGTTGACCCTCATTATTTGGTGTGGTGCCCGTTTATGGTGACACTCACAGAGGGGGAAAAAGGGGCAGTATTTTTCAATTATATATATAGTTTCAGTTTTCATGATTCCATGTAATGCTCCTTTGAGTTTGACATCTATAGACGTTTCTGAGTTCAATTTGTGTGTAATTTATGTGTGGTGTTAGTCTCCACATTCAATAGTTTTCCTCAATATTTGTGTAGTTTTCATTATTGAAATTAATTGTATCTTCTCTGTCATCCCTCTGATTCCAATCTCTCCCATTCTTTTTTCAAAGCTTTTCGGTGTCGTTCCTAGCGCTCCTACTATTACTGGTGTATCTTTACTTTCTACATTCTCCGGGTCCCTTTGAACTCTCTGGCCAGTTCCGTGATATGCTTCGTTTTTCAATCTCCTTGATCTTCACTCTGTGGTTTGTTGAAACAGAAAAATCTACAATCTGGCAGGACTTTTCCTTTTTGTTAATTATTATGCCATCCGATTTTTTTTTGCTTGGATGGGTTTATCCGTTTGTATGCCCATGTCCCATAGGATCTTGTGACTTTCATTTTCGAGAACTATTGACGGTTTGCGTTTGTGCTATTTGTCTGTGTGTTCAAAATGTAATTGTTTGCATAATTGCCCATGTACTGCCTTCCCCACTTGATCGTGTCTAATTTTATATTCTTTTTGGGCTAGTTTGCTGCATTCACTTATTATGTGGCTTATTGTTTCGTCTCTTTGTTTGCAGAGTCTGCATTTGCTGTTTTCTTGTTTCTTGTCGATCTTTGCTTTATTGTGGTTGGTTCTAATTGCGTTATCCTGTGTAACTTGTTATTAGTGATTCAGTTTCCCTGTTAAGGTTTCCTTTTTTGTAGGCAGTTCCAAGTGTTTTCGTTAGCCTGTTCTTTTGGAATCCTTATAAATCGTCCATGTAATGTTTCTCTTCCTATTTTTCTTTCCTTGTCTAATTTCTCGTCTCTTTTTCTATCTTGTTTGTTCTTTCCATGTCACTTGCTGTAGTAATTATTCTTTCGGTGTTCTGCATTATGTATTTTTCTAATTCTTGTGTGTGTGTGTGTGTGTGTGTGTAATTTAGAGTATCTTATTAGTGACACTGCCCACGTGTTTATTCCTTTAATAAGGCTTCGACTATTTAGTTTGTTTTCTAGTTTTCTTGTTCTTCTAAGGTATTCTTTTCCTATTTTCTCTTTCATTTCCGTTGCTTTGATGGCGTCTGCTTCCAGCATTCCCAATTATTATTATTATTATTATTATTATTATTATTATTATTATTATTATTATTATTATTACCTACATAATTCTCTGCTTGTTCCTTCCTTAGTTAGCCTGTATGTTACACTTTGAAAAAGACTAAATATAATTTTTCATGGCCAATCTGGCAACCCTGAACAAGAACGCGAGAGTAACCTCCCTGTGATGTAGCCGCGTTTTCGTATATCATTTTAATAATATATGGTCATTGTTGTAACGGCGTGAGAAGTGGACTCCTAGTGATTTCAACGTGCAGCGGTTCTGCACTGAAAAAAGAAGTCAGTGAAACTTTAGGTATAAAAGAGGCCATTCAAAAGAAACAGGGCAAAGAAGACAAAACATTTTCTGGCAAAAGGTGCTGGACTGAAGGAGTAAATCAAGATTGTCTTTTACAGTGTGATTTTATTATTTGTATTGAACTATGTAGCACAATATTACTTTCCGAGTATTTATTAGTATTTATTAATTTATCGCATTTGAACCAGTTAATATTTAAAATACAATGAACACTATTTTCATAGAAAGGTTAATAAATTAATATTTGCTATATGTTCTTGGTTTTTCTGTCGAAAAAAAAGCAACAATTTTTCATCAAAACATATTTGCTTATGAAATATATTTCCCGTTTCATGGAATTTTTTGTCCGGCTTTTTATTATTATTTACTGACTAACAGTTTTCACACAGGTCATCATCAGTGTGTGGTCATTGATATATAACGGCGGTGTTCCCTGTGTTCTGAGTGATAACAAGTCTCTTCAGATTTCTAGTAGTCTACCTCTTTCAATAACTATTGCAAATGACTTTGCATTATCGTAGCATCTGCTTACATTGAATTCTCTCTGGCAGCGACCATTGGTCTACACTGGGATTTTGGTGGCAATAACCCTCCCAAAGGTTCATGCAGTCACGTACTCATCCAGTGGATGTCTAGTTAGTGCTCTCCTTCCTCTAATTTTCGTTCCCCTGGAGTAATGACGACTATTATGTGTTATATCTATCTATCTATCTCTCTTTCTCTCTCTCTCTCTCTCTCTCTCTCTATATATATATATATATATATATATATATGTGTGTGTCTGTGTGTGTGTGTGTGTGTGTGTGTGTGTGTGTATGTGTCATACTTCCATCCAATTTATTGTCGTTTAATTATTATGGGTTTCATTTTTTGTAATAAATAATCTTACCAAGAATTCTTCATAAGTTTTGGTTTCAGTTTTGATTATAGCTGAAGGACCTCAAGTTTTCATATATATATATATATATATATATATATATATATATATATATATATATATATATAAACTCAAATGACGTTGTAACGGGTGTTGTCACCCAACAATCGGTTTACGACTTCCGGTTGCGCATGCGTGCATAAACAAATAATCAACACAACAATAAAACGTATTGTTTTACTGTGTACATTTTCAGCGTCCCAATTGTTTTTTCCCGCGTTTAAATTATCCAAATAAATAACTGTAAATACTTTCTGCAATTTCTTTTTACATCGTTCATTTCCGTATTACATTTAAGTTATTTTAACGCAATTTTCTTACAAATAAGTCTACTTTAACTCGTGGACAACCATAACAGCATTTTGTAACCACCGCTTCCCTCGTTTTTTAAAATTTATTCTCCATTTTTAATACACCTCCCTTAAAAAAATATTCATACATTTTCTTCTACACTACCAACATAAATAAATAACCCCGAAAATATGTTTTTTTTTTAATTTGCGCTACAAATAAATAATCAACGCGACAATAAAACGTATTGTTTTACTGTGTACGTTTTCAGCGTCCCACTTTGGGGGGGGGGGTTCGCGTTTAAATTAAAGGGTCGGTCAGATCGCTAAAAAGTGATATAAGATAAAAAGAAAGAATGATTTTATTACATTAAGAGACAGAGCGAGGGAGTTATTCATTTATTTTCATTTCTTCGTCAAATTTTCTTTTTAACGCCCTTTAATCACCAATTAGAAAGGGAGGAGTTTACAGGGAATATCGAATTCACAAGCGCTCCACAGTCGCATATATATATATATATATATATATATATATATATATATATATATATATATATATATATATATATATATATATATATATATTCGAAGTGTTTAACCTTTAAAACTATACAAAAAAGTTATTTTTTATAATTCATTACAAAACTATTTAGTCAGTAAGTCATCTAATCACCTGCAATCAGTGCATCAACTTGCTCTCTCGAATTCACTATAGTACCAGTAATAATTTATTTTTTAAGGGATCGTCAGTTGTTTACCATGAAACACTGTTTCGGACATTTATATATATATATATATATATATATATATATATATATATATATATATATATATATATATATATATATATATATATATTACTCAAGTTATGCAAAAAGATGACATAAACTACCCTGCATTCCGAAATTGTCACTCCTCTAGTACTGGCAAGGATCCACTTCTCTTAACTTCTGTAATCTAACGAGAATCGTTGTTTTAACGTGATTCTGTATTAAACAGAAGATTCCATGCAACTTTCTTTACGATCAGTTTATTTGTATCCAATATTTTTAATCCTTTATTTTTCAAGTAATACAAAATATCTGACACCTTTTTTTTATTTTATTTTATCTTCGATTTCCTTTTTCAAATCATTTCAGTCCATTTCATTTAATAATTTAAAAACAAAAACAAAAAAAAGAAAACAAAACAAGAATGATTCAATTTCCATTAAGGAAAGTTGGTAGAAATTTACACAGAGGATGATACAGTAGCCCAGTACTTGTTCAAATTTATTTTGAATAGTTGTGTTGTTTATTTATTACATCTTTTGGAAGTCTATTCGATTGTCGGGAGATCTTGATTTAGAAAGTGTCCTTCCTCCAGTTCAACCTAAATCGGCGGTAAAAAATTTTCTTGTGTTGTTTGTGTGGATCTCTTTTGGGGGCAGGAGGTACTAATAGGTCCTTGGAGATATCAGTATGCTAATTGAAGAAATTGGAGGCCAAAATGATATCATCGCTCAATCGTCGACACTCAAGGAAGAAAAGGTTAAGTTTCTGTGGTTGATGTTCATATGTCAGATCCCATAGACTCTGCACCATCTAAGTTGCCAGTCTTTGAATTCTCTCCACATGTTGAATATCACGTGTTAAATGTTTTCAATAGTTCATAGATAATTGGTACGAGTTCTATTTTTCTTTTCTTTTTTATTTCTAATAAGCATACATTTTAAAGGATCTTAATTTGAAAAGGTCTAAATTATTAATAAAGGGAGAGGATATTTACCCTCCCATGAAAAGTCCTCACACTGCCACCTACAACACGAGAATAAATTTCATAAAAAAAAACAATTTTGCGATATTCGCTGACTGCAAAAAAATACTTACGCCTGAAAGTATTCTGTACCTCTATAAGGCCACCATTCGCCCATGTATGAAGTACTGTTGTCACATTTGGGCTGGTGCATCTCCTACTAGTCTCTCACTCCTGAACAGTGTTCAAAAGATAGGCCAACCTGATAGGTCCTGAACTGTGATCTAAGCTTTAGCCTCTGTCCCATCGACGAAATGTTGCATCCCTCAGACTGTTCTACAAGTATTGTAATGGTGAATGCTCTGACGAACTACAACCGCTTGTACCCCCTCGACGTAAATGCCCCCGACAAACCCAACAAGCAGCTAAATCCCACCCCTACACAGTAGAGATCCCTAGATGTAAGAAAGCCTTCTGCTCTAATAGTTTCTTCTCCAGAATTGCTAGACTTTGGAACTCCCTTCCGGGATTCTGCTTTCCTAACTGTACTAACATGCAGAAGTGTGATGTGAACAGACATCCTACTGCTCATCTCTCTTCGTAATATCCCTGCAACTTAGGGAAAGAGGAAATAAAGAAAGCAAACAGTTCTTTGTTTATGGAATTACTTACAAACGTATTCTAAACTAGAATTTCAAGCATTTATAATCTGATGCTCTTCCAGAATTAACTTAATATATTAATTAAAATATTAAACAGTTTGTCTAGCTTAAACACTAATTATAGTCTTTATAATCTACGTAATTTATTAGAATTAGTACCTGTTATTATATATAATTATAAATAATAATTATTCTTTATATTTGCTGAGACTATTGTTTCATGCGTTTGCAATAATCACAAAGCCCCCTTTTGAGGGTTGAACACTGTCGTAAACGATTTCGCCTGCTACTTAATTATCATAACGTTCTGTTTCGTAAATAAACAAACAAATTGAGCACTGCAAAAGTAGCGGTCAAAATGTTTGTATAAATAAACATTTGATGAGATCGTTCGCGGGCGCCGATTCCATAGGCCAGTGGATAGAGCTGTCAATTCTCAACTAGATGGTTGTATGTTCGATATCTGGACTCGGGACAGATGCTAGTCTAACCGCACTTAACATGTGTGGTACAGTGAACTAGTCTGTATGTGTATAACTACTATATAATAGACCTTTAGCCCATTAAAATTGAGCAAAAGTTATAACCCATTGATTTAGAATTAATGCTTGATCCCAAATTAGTAGTTGTGCTTATTTTTGCATTAAATACTAATCTTTCTTAATCTGTATTAATCTTTATTAATCCCTATTAATCTTTATTAATCTTTATTAATCCCTATTAATATTTAACCGTGCATTGAACACATACTATAATATTTAGTTCGTTGCATCTTATCAGATCAAAAGTCGATACAAAATTTCAGTTAGATCGGATCAGTAGTTTCCGATAAAAAAAGTGGACAAACAGACAGACATTCTAAGCGAAACATGATATTATTATATAACTTTTATTCGTCACAAACAAGGCAGATTTCTACTGGTGCTGTTAATTAGATGCGAGATGTTTGTTCACGTTACATTTAAATTTCTGCGTGTTAGTACAATCAGGGAAACAGGAAGCACAGATGGAATTCCAAAGGCTAGTATTTTGACTAAAGAGGCTATTACACTCGAACGCCATCCAACATCTGAAAAGATATGTGTGTGTGTGTGTGTGCGCGCGCACGCGCGTATACTGTATCTACTCGTCAATATACAGTGTTTTCAGGTGGTCCACGTAGGTGGTCTGTTTAGTAATGGCCGACATCGTGCCGCCTTTAGCACCGCCATTAGTGTGTTTGGTCCGTTCATTGAGTGCTTTTATGCCATCAGGCACCACCAAGTTGATTATGAAAAAATTGACTAAGACACTAGGGAAAAAACAAGATTAAAAAAAAAGATAAATAAGCAAAATAAATAAGAAAAAGCATAGAAAATTGTTTGGCCTTCTATCTGGACCGCAGGCGCCATTATCGACAAAACTAAGGGTGGCCTGATATCTTCCTTCAAACCGCCTCCTCATCCGAATCTTATCCCTGCCGTCCCATTCCCACTTATTTGGCACCGCCCTTCCATCAATGAAGCGTCAGTAGCTTCATTCATTACTTCTCTTTCTTTTACCTGGTGATAAGACATCTTGTGGCAAAGAAACGGTGTTTTTTGGTATATCAAATCTCATTCGGTTTCTCTCGTGAGGTTTTATTACTCGTGATAATCTATACCGTATTCGTCGTGTGTGTCTCTCGGTACGAGGATTTAATTGAAAACAAAGCTCTATAACAAGAGAACACAAAATTTTACTCAAGTAAGATTTTGCGAGGAAATTATCGATTACACTCATTAGTGTATCATGCAAAGGCTGC
This sequence comes from Euprymna scolopes, assembly GCF_053919585.1. NCBI lineage: Eukaryota > Metazoa > Mollusca > Cephalopoda > Sepiida > Sepiolidae > Euprymna > Euprymna scolopes. The sequence goes on along the minus strand of NC_136504.1, from coordinate 20,221,193 downwards.
TTCAAAGAAAGTGGGCTCTCTCTATCGGGCTAGAAAATTACCTCTCACCCGAGAGTATCCCAAAGCCACCATTCGTCATATATAGAGTATTAATGCCTTATCTGTGTCATTTAATGATTTTCTTCCTAACTGTAAAGTTTTTAATTATATAACCAACTAGCAGGGTGATCCGATGTTGCCCGAGATTGAATGATGAGCAACGAATGTTTCACACTCCCATATTTTTATTGCCATCAAAATCGGTGAAATAGCCTATGTTTCAATCAAATCCATTGATTGCCTGCTTTAATTGGGGATCCATCCCGATGCGCCTAGGGGAAGCTTCACATTCCTTCCGCAGTTACTTAGTCCACAATACAGTGTAGTCTACATTGTACTGTGGAGAACGTACTATTGATTTTATAATATTATTTTTTATATATAACGGCTTGAATTAAAGTTTAAAATGAAAAAGTCAATTATCATGGTGAAATTATCTTCTAAAAAAGGAACATTCATTTCAAACGCGCCCCTGTCGTATCAAAAAACCTACTGTTGATTTTATATGGTCGGCCTTTCGGCTTTTGTGATGATAAAACTTTTCATATAACACATTTTTCTTCACCATATTACCTATGCTTCATTTTTTGTTATCAAGTCTTTGACTTACTTGCAGTTTCATCAAATACTTTTGCATGCAAAATCCGATCCCGTATTTTGCTAATTCCTACCCTCTGATGAGAAGGAAAGTATTTCTTCGAAACTTCGCCGATTAAGGACTATCGACTTATTTAGTGTTTCCTTTTAAAATTAAATATGTTTTTAACTCTTTTTCAAATTGTTTTTTAACATGTTTTATTAACTATTTGTTCTTATATATATATATATATATATATATATATATATATATATATATATATATATATATATATATATATATATATATATAAAGCTGAACGTATGTGTGTCTGGTCACGAATAGGCTCCCATATGGTTGACTATTATAGAAAACTGATCACATATAATGATAGAAGATGTATCGAGACACAGGAATGTGTATGTTTCATCTTGCATAATGATGATTCATTAAAATTGTGGCGTCTGCGTACGCGCCTGGTCCACAAAGTATGGAAATAAAAAATTAAAAAATTTAAGAAAAAACGTTTACAAGTGTTTTTTATATAGATGTACATAATAATACTTGTATAAGTATGTTTTAACTTAAATAGGGAATTAGAAGCTATTTCTTTACAAACCTTCCTTTTAATAACCTATCATACTTTAATAAATCAGAGTCCATTTTCTGTAGGCTGTTTTTGAACCCAGTCAACGACGGGTACTTTTGCTAGTATATATATATATATATATATATATATATATATATATATATATATATATATATATATATATATATATATATATATATATATATATATATACTAGCAGTTCATCTTTTTTCTTCATAAGCTTTGGTTTCGGTTTCGATTTTAGCTAATGCAACCAAGTCATATGGATATATATATATATATATATATATATATATATATATATATATATATATATATATTGAAATAACAACTTTATAATGTATAAAATCGATAGAAAATTTATTCTATAATAATATATACAAAATCTGCATGAATTAAAACATCATATTTAAGTGTATTTTACGACCAAGTTACGCCGGGCGTCTCTACTAGCTCAGATAAATACTTTTGCAGTTTAACAAAAAAGCTACAATAATATCAGGGTGTCTCCATTTACGCTGAATGCCAACATTAATATATTACGTATGAAAGACACCCCTGTGGAATTTTTACAGGTCTAGCTAGTATGTAGTAATACTATGACATATCTCGGCAAGGTTAGGTTTACAACTCACAGAATTCATAGCAGAATTGTCCACGTGGAACCATAATCTAATGGAATTAAATGCGTTGTTCTAAGTAGAGTGAAAAGTGAATCTTGGGTTTACTTTCAGCAACTCTCGCTTTTCTTAATTTGACATTTAGTCCTCATATTCCATGAGCAGTGTTTCTGATAAAGAAGAAAGAATTAAATGGTTTTTGACCTTGAAATAGTATTCTTAATTCTTTATATTAAGAGGCTTCATGTCTTGTCTTCAGCGATTTCCATTTAAAAAAAATGAAAGTCTTCTGAAGATGTATAAGTCATTCATTGCTAAAAACAACAATAACTAAGAATAATATATAAATTAACATATCTATTCGATCATGGATGACAGAATAAGACTCTCCTCTGGGGATTAATTAAAAGTCAAGTTCAACATTCCGTTCAGCCCCCCCCCTCTGTTTGACAAAAATTTTCCATATTCGACTAGAATTTAAAAAAAGCAACTGAATAACTTCGAAAGTTAATTTTTTTTAAGACCAAACGTTATGAATTTTACAAACATCAGAATAAGTATGTTATTTGGATTCTTCAAATGACTGTTACTTTATTGACTGCTATTTTCACAAGATTTCGGTCGATATAACCTTCGACCTTCTTCAAGTGTACTTTATCGATTTTATTAATCTGCACTGAATTTCGAACAACACCCTTAATTTAATCCATGGGGGAAGCATGCTCTCGTCCTATCAGCCATTACCGGATGAAGCTCTAAGTAATTCGCAATTGTATATAGAGTATTACTCGAAGCCAGAAGAGCGTAACTTACAACTGAATTTAACTAAGTACTTCATCCGTTACTCCGCGGAATGTTAAAATAATATCTCTAATAATATTAGGTAACCACTAAGGGTGTGACAACAGCATATTCTTTTCCTTGTTTTGACTCTTGAGTATATATCCGTTAATATCTTATATTTTTTATATAGACTAATGTGGTTCTCAGTTGATTGTATGTCTGACTGTATCGGATATATACTCGAGAGTCAAAAGAATGAAAAGAATATGCTGTTGTCACAGCCCTAGTAATCACGGTACAAATATAAATAAAATTTGTGAACGAAATACATAAATATATACACATGTATGTGTAGTTGTATTAATAAAACTATTCTTCATCTGCTTCGGTTTGTGTTTTTCCGTTATCTCTGCATTGTACTGCTTTCTACATATTACATTTAATTATATATATATATATATATATATATATATATATATATATACATTTAATTATTTATATATATATGTGTGTGTGTGTGCGTGCGTTTAATGGTACACAGAAATCAAATTTGACAAAGTGATCCAATCAATACCATAGAAAATATGTTTGTCACCTATGTGTGCTACAAACCAGGCTGATGTGCAACTCGTTTAAATAATTATAAATTTGCTCCTCTTAATCGGGTAGAGCTATCTTGATAGGTTTGCTTTATAAAGAAAATATTCTTTTTTTAGCTCATTTATATATATATATATATATATATATATATATATATATATATATATATATATATAAATGTAATGTAAAATTTGTACGTGTGTATTGATATCATATTAAAAACCCTTTTTTTCTATTTATTACATTTAACTTCATTGTAATTTATTTGATGCATATTGTTATTACTTAACCATATCACAATGATTAATTTATAACTTTTTATTTCATATTATTGAAAGAGCATTCATATTTTTTTCAATATTCTTACGCTTATTGACCTGAAAACGAGCTTCTTTAGTCAACAGAAATGATGGCATTTTCCATCACGATAATGCTCGCCCTTACACAGCATCACTGACCAAAGATGTACCAGGATAATTTGGTTATGAAATCTTGCCCTAAGCTGCGTATACTCCTGATAGCTCCCTCGGATTATCATTTATTTCGAAGATTACAAAACCCTTTAAAAGGCCTAAGTTAACACCACGCGAGATTTGTATTTCGCATCAAACCCAAAAGAATTTTACAACGGCATTTTATAAGCCCGTTTACTGATGGAATCAAGTTATCGAGAGCAAAGGTCGTTATTGTTATGAATAAAGATTTTCAAAACACAGTTTTTCATTTTCAAGATGGAATTTTAAATCGACAAAAACTTTTGCGCCTAATAACTAAGCCTAACTTAATAGTCATTTAAACGAAAGTATCCTGTCAGTCATAAGGTATGGATTCGGCTCTGGTAAATGAAGTTTAAAAGTCTATTGTTCAGGCTTCATTAAACACTAAGTGTATCTCCCCAACGTTGTCCGGGATTTGGTGAAGTCATTTTAGTTTTTAATCTTTGTTTGCACATTTTTTTTCAAACATACGTAGAAAATAGAAAAAAGGATTTTTAATATGATATCAATACATACAACAAAAAATTTATAGAAGTATAGATATATAGATAAATGAGCTAAAATAAAAAAGAATATTTTCTGTATAAAGCAAGCCTATCAAGATAGCTCTACCTAATAAAGAGGAGCATAAAAAGAAAGTATATATTAGTTGTACGATACACAACTCTTTTTATTGTATTCAGTTAAAAACGTGATTTATTCTGGTTGCTGATTTTGAGTTTTTCGGTTATGATTAAAAACTGTTTCTATGTTAGCAGTTGTTTGAGCGGGACTACATATTAAAAATAAATAAACTGTACGGAAAAATTACAATGAACATTTTCAACTGCCGACAGTTCATCATTCCAACTCCTCGGCCTACCATTCACAACTAACATGAATTAGAACAACATAGAAGACATTGCCAAAGCTGCTGCAAAGAAAGTGGGTTCCTTCTATCGCGCTAGAAAAGTAATCACGCCTGACAGTATCCTATATTACTACAACGCTATCATTAAACCATGCATAGAATATTTTTGCCAGATATGATCCGATGCATCTATCATCTCTTGGCTAGGGATTTTATTTCGGGTCCCCCAAATCAACAGAGATGAAACCATTCTCGTAATGATCAGGTTCCTGATTGTTTTGCGGTGGGGGTTAAGTTGTGCGCTGTTCTAGGATGCCCCCCCCCCAGGCTTTGCTTTCTCTCTTTAAGAAGGGGGTTAGTTTATTGGTAATCGGCTGAGGCGCCCTCACCGGGGAATTCCGACGAGGCTGCCCTGTCACTTTTTGCAGGTCAGAGTTTCCCTCCTTTGGGGCGCTGACTTCTCAATCCCACTTTCCGACCCTGGTGTTTAAGTTCTTGCAGTGGGACAGAACTAAATACCCCCCCATCTACCACTAACCTCTCTCTATTGGATAGAGTCCAAGACAGAGTCTCCAATCTGATAGAACTTACACTGTTAACCAAGCTGCAATATCATGAATTGGAACAACAACATAGAAGATAGTGCCAAAGCTGCTGCAAAGAAAGTAGGCTCCTTCTACCGCGCTAGAAAAGTACTTTAGCACTACAACACCACATCTGGATTGATGCATCTGTCAACCAAGCTGCAATATCTCATTGGTGCAATGCTGCATCTGTGTACGTTAATGGAATGGGCTTCGACGAACTCGTAGCACTAGTGTCCCCCCCACGTCATAACTATTTCTGATTGATCCGATAGGTAGCAATATCCCACGTTTCACTGCAGAAATGCCCTTGGTGCCGAAGAGTCTTTTATTTTGAAATTGCATTCATTTCGACTGCTAGACTTTGTTATTCCACACTTGTATCCTGCTCCCTCGATTGTACTAACATGCAGAAATTTAAAGGTAATGTGAACAGGCATCTCGCTGTTCAACTCCCTACTTAGAGACCCTTTGTAGGTATGGCCACCTAATCCATCGTCTCAGTGGCAGTTTATTTTGTTCGGGGTAAATATGAGTAAAAACAAAAGTATCATGTTACAGTGCAAATGACATGGCACAACAATAACAAATCGAAATTGTCTATTCCGAATCGAAACTTTATATGTCAACTCTAATACTATTTATGTCCAAGTCTCAAGATTTTACAAGATAACTACATATGTGAAACAGCATTGTATTTATTGCTACATGTGTACAAACTATTCTCGTCGTAACCATATCGAAAAAAAAACTAAGCGTTCAACGAAGACACACAATTATTTATTGGTCCCCCGACAAAAGGAGGGTGGACCTGTAAATTCACCCTTGTCCGTTCGTCCGTTCGTCTGTCCGCACTTTTTAAAATAACTACACTTTGGAATTTTTTGAAATTTTGCACAAACATTAAACATGATATGAGTAAAAAAGTAACAGAACGGATTTTCCGGGAAAACTATGGTTGTCCCCCTAGGGGTGCTTTTCGGGTTAAAATGGCGAAAATTGACACTTTTGTGCCTATTAAAAACTTGATGCCTTGAATTTTTATAAAGCATTCTGAAAAGTTGTAACTAATTTCTATATAATTTTATTTGTCTATACTTCGCGATAACTCTTGGGTGTGCCCCAGGGGCTCTTTTAGGGCTAATAAAAACATTCCATTTTGGGGACTATTTTACCATATTTGTCCAAAATTTTCTGTGTATGTCCATTTAGCAGCTTTGCATGGTGCTGAACTCAAATTTAAATATGTTAAGGCCTTGGGAAGTTTTGGGGCTAAATGGGGAGGGTCAAATGATGGACTTAATCATTTTTTTATTTTTTGCATGGTTCTGAATTCAAATTTAAATATGTTAAGGCCTTGGGGACTTTGGGGGCTAAAGGGAGGGGGGCCGAATGATGGACTTAATCATTTTTTTTTTTTTTTTTTGCATGGTGCAGAACTCAAATTTACACATACTAAGGCCTTGAACTGCACCGTTTGTTCATTTTCACCAGGAATTGACGTCCCTCGGGGACTTTGGGGGCTAAATGGAGGGGGTAAATGCTGAACATAGTCATTTTTTATTCCTCGCTCACTGTACATTCACGGGGAACCATGCATGCTTCACTTGTTTTCTTTAAAACACTACATTCAGTCAAACAGTTTAGCCATTGAAGGGTGGGTACATGGATACCAGTCTCGTTGGGTGTAGAATCTGTTACGATTAAACCTCATTTCTCAGGTGTGGTTCATACCATCCTTTCTTTTAGCAGTGTGGAAACCGCCGTTAATCACCGACCCGATGAAAATTCTTTGGTTAATTTCGAGAAATGGCACGACGCCATTCGAACTTATCTGCCGATACTAATGGCGGAGAATTTTAATCACGGTGCGTTTGAATAGCGTAACGATGGAATCTGGAGATCTTTTCATCTGAATCTTTAGAAATTGCTTACGTGTGACTAAGCACGCGTCTCCCGGGTTAATCCCTGCCCTCTTCCCGAGAGACAATCAAGGAAATGATGTGTTACGGTTAATTTATTAAGTAAGGGAGATAACCAAATTAAGAGATAACCGATTTCTTCTTCTTTTCTTCTTCCTTGCTTTACATTTCTTCCTTTTCTTTCTTCTAACTCTTTTTCTTTGTTTTCTACTTCCTTTGCTATCTCTCCATTTTCTTCTTCATATTCTAATTATTTTGTTTTCCTTCTCCAATTCCTTATAAGCTTCTTCTTTATCTTATTCTTTCTTCTTTCTTTCTTTTTTCTTCTTTCTTTTATTCCTTCTTCTTATCCTTTCTGCTTTGTCTGCTTTCTTTCTTATGGCTCAATCTTTCTTCTTCTTCTTCTTCTTCTTCTTCTTCTTCTTGTGTCAGGTAAGGCAATAAATTGCATTTAGTCGCCAATCTGATAGGTTCTGAACTGTCATCTAAACTTCAGCCTCTGTCCCATCGACGAAATGTTGCATCCCTCTGCCTGTTTTACAAGTACTTTAACGGTGAATGCTCAGACGAACTGCAAGCACTTGTACCTCCTCGACGTAAATACCCCCGACAATCCCGACAAGCAGCTAAATCCCACCCCTTCACGGTAGAGATCCCTAGATGTAAGAGAGCCTTCTATTCCAGTAGTTTCTTCCCCAGATCAGCTAGACTTTGGACTTCCCTTCTGGGTCCCTGCTTCCCCACCTGTACGAACATGCAGAAGTTCAAGTGTAACGTGAACCGACATCTTGCTGCTCAACTCCCTACATAGTACCCCTGATACTTATCTCCCTGATAGTAGCCTCCTACAAAAAAGTGGCAATGTGCCTTGTTTGGAGTTAAAATGTAAAAAAAAAAGTGGTGAAGCCCGATTTGGGATCTTTGGGAAGTGTGAAGTCACTCCTTAACTACAACAACTCTCAAGTCCACACTGCCTCTGAGTAATAATACTTCTTTGAGTACAATTCATATGTTAATCAGAAACTAGCGTTTACAAAAAATTTATTTACATAACATTTGACAACAAACCAAATTTATATGCAAATGAATCGTATACAAAACACAGGTGTTCATTTTTTGCTATAAAATCATTCAATAACGATTAATATATGTACAATCCAACACCGAACCTCCGTTATTTAATGTTTTGTCTTTTTTGCCCAAATGTGGGAATTAAAGGACGAAGGAACACTGTTCATCGTTTAATGGAAAACTAGAAAGAGATAGAGCAAAGGCCATCATACTCCTCAGCTCCGATTTAGTGTTCCCTTTTGTAACGCGGAGAAATATAATATCGTAAAGACGATAAACGACCCCTATAAAAACTGTTTAAATGTTTGTAGCGAGTGTTTAAATGCGTGTATGCACAGAAGACAAGCAGTCATAATTAACTGGAAAAAAACAGACAGCAAACACAGAAATTACAATTTCTAGAAATTTAAGAAATTATAATTTTTAAAGGATATTTAAGATACAATGATCACCATTCAAACAATTATTAGAGTTTAAAGTAATTGATAGAAGTCATATAGAAAAATAATTTCGAAAATTTATAAAAGCGAAGAAAGAAACATTTAAGTGTCACAACTTAAATCCTCAACAAATTTTCAAGGTGCTAAAAAATCGCATCATTTAGAGTTCATACTTTCCAGGAAAAGATAAAACATACACTTTAATAAAAATATATATACGTTAAGAACATTTTTAATAAAACATTCTAAGTAAAACTTGAAATTTTAATTTAAAAGTAAAAATCGAAGATAAAATTATGAATAGTTTTTAAAATATAAAATGTTATTAGATTTTTTTCAAAGTCTTTGATAAAAATTACCAATACATAAAAATATAAAAATTTCAACGCGATTTTATGTGCATAATCTTTTTAGATGTGAGGATGCGCATAAAGGCGAATTTACTTGTATAAAATTATACGTACGCATGTATGCGCACAGGCATAAGTTAGAAAAGTAATTAAAATAAATAAAAGTTTATATGGAATATATTTATGTTAATTATTTTAATATTTTAAAATAAAGAAAGAACGAAAGAAAGAAAATAATCTAAAAATAAAGTTATTGATTTTATTAATAGATTTTTATAATACAAAAAAATAAATGAATAAAAATTTTCTCCAAAATGACTTTAATATGCATAGAAATAAAACAAAATATTAAAACTAGATCCTACAGACGTATATACGCACAGTTATACTTATAAATGCTTAAAAAAAAATAATGCGTAAATACAAGTAAAAACAAATTGTTTGAAATTTAATTAAAAAATGCGCAAGATATCTGCCTTGAAAAATGTCAATTTCTTATATTCAAATAAGAATCAATCAGCGAAAGACAGCTTTGAAAAAAGATTTGGCCCGAACGTGCTAACATATAAACTGTAAATTAAAAAGTAATAAAATAACTTGTAAGTTCATGAAAGTAATAAATAATAAATAATAAATTCATAAAATTACTTATTAATAAATAAATGAATAAATAATTTGAGAGCTAAATATGAAACGTCAAATATTTCTCGAGCGTAAACTAGTCCCCTGTATTGGATTTAAAACCGGTTGTATCGATGTTTTCTTTTTTTTTCGGTTTTTTTTTTTTTTTTTTTTTTGCCTTCTGTACAATTTAAGAAAATACATATTATGCTCTTATATTAAATTTTTCTTTAAAATCGAACACTTTATTGGGGTTATTTATCACAAATGTCATACAGTTTGTATTGTATATATATGTATATATATCGATCTTACTTGTTGGATTGGATGTTTTTAATTCGACCGTGTTTGAATTTTACCATTCTTGGAATTTTTACCCTTCACCGGACTATCCATTCATGTGAAATCTATTTATCATTTTTTCTTTTACCTCCTATTCCCCTTACCTCACCTTTTTTTTTTAACCAAGTAAGATCTGTGACTTACTTATGGTTTCAAAATACTTTTACATGCAAAATCCGATCCCGCATTTTGCTAATTCCTGTCCTCTGATGAGAAGGAAAGTATTTCTTCGAAACTCCGCGGATTAAGGACTATCCACTTATCTTGTGCTTCCTTTTTAAAATTAAATATGTTTTTAACTCTTTTTCAAGATGTTTTTTAACATGTTTTATTAATTATTTGTTCATATACATATATATATATATATATATATATATATATATATATATATATATATATATATATATATTGTACCCTCTCGCACCCTACTACTGGTTGCACAGTGACAAACTGAAATAGTGAGATGACTGAGCAGTGGCATAGTGTGCATGTTTTATTATCACGGAGTTTTAACCTCTCCGGCAGCTGGACATATACACATACATACGCATAAGCAAGCAAACATCCATATATACATATATATATATATATATATATATATATATATATATATATATATCCCTAGTTCTCACAATATAGTAACCCTGCAGAACTTGAGAGGGGGGGGGGCTAACAGGTGCTACACCTTGGCCAAGGGTGACCTGAAACTATGCAAAGCAGTAACTGAGGTAGTAGGTATACCCGCATACCCGATTACATTATTTCCAGGAAGGCAGATTTGCGGGACGTCTGTAGTGTGCGTGTTATGCGTAGAGCTGAGTGCGGCACAGATCACTTTTTGGTACGCGGAAAGTTGAAAGTCTGTATAAGGAGGAAGTGTAGGTTGGGTGGTGTTGGGATTCCCAGGCGGGTTGATGTTTCCAGGCTGGGTGATCCAAGTGTATGTGAAAAGCTTCGGTCCGTAGTTAATTCTGCTGATTTTGATGGGTCGTGGGCGCATTGTAAAAATACAATCTATGAAATAAGTGTAAATGTTCTTGGCTCCCGCAAATCTAAACATCAGGATTGGTTTGATGATAATGATTCTGAAATTACTCAACTCTTAAGTGCTAAAAATAAGTTGCACCATAAGATGTTGTCTGCCCCTCATGGAGGTCGAGAGTCCCTCCAACAGTCACTTAAAGCAAACAAGGGTATTCTCCAAAAGCGAGTCCGCCAAATGAAGACTCAGTGGTGGACTAAACTCGCCAACCAAATCCAGATGGCGTTTGATTGTAAAGACCCCAAACGCGTGTACCATTTGCTTAAAAAAGCTTTTGGTTCTCAAACACTATCTACGTCTCCCCTACTCTCAAGTGATGGAATTGCCCTTATAAAGGATCCTAACATGATTCTCCTTTGTTGTATCGAGCATTATTGTGATCTCTTTGACAACCCCTCTAATGTTGATGAGGACGTCATCAATGAATTTTTATCACGACAGAAGCTTATCCATGAAATGTCTGTGTTCCCATGTGAGAATGAAATTAGAGATGCAATAAAGGAAGTAAACGTTGGGAGAGCTCCAGACCTTGATGGTATTCCTGTGGAAGTCCTTTTACATGGGGGTGATAAACTTGTTCATGAAATTCTTCATCTTATCACTGATGTCTGGAGGGGTGTTCTCGTCCATCAGGATTGGGTTGATGCAATTCTTATATCACTGTACAAGGGAAAGGGGCCCAGGACCGACTGTGGAAGTTATCGTGGGATAAGTTTGTTGGAAGCAGTTGGCAAAGTATGTTCCAGAGTTCTACTCAATAGATTGTTAAAGTATATTTGTCCATCCGTCATTCCAGAAAGCCAAAGTGGCTTTCGTCCGAGCAGAGGAACCACGGACATGATATTCTCTGCTCGGCAGTTGCAGGAGAAATGTACTGAACACCGTGTTCCGCTTTATCAGGTTTTTGTTGAT
>NC_136504.1:20166833-20204333 GCF_053919585.1 Euprymna scolopes | reverse complement strand
TATTATTATTATTATTATTATTATTATTATTATTATTATTACATTAACTTCACAGTGTTGCGATGTTTTACACCTGCTTTTTTCTCCCTTAAGAGCGGGGTCTTACACCAACGCTTGTGAGAATAGTCAAAGAGTCAATTAGATGGAAAGCATCTGGCGTAAGATGTTTGCTGAACCAATCAGAACTGACTTCTGGAGTACAGTGACGTTGTATCTGATTTCCAAGGAGTTCAGCTGTTTCATAAAATCATCAGGGATTGAGTCAAGGGCAACTATGATTATTGGCACGAAGTTTTCTTATTCCACAATCTAGCAATCTCCACCCTCAATTTCTGATAGTTCTCTAGTTTCTCATTCTCCTTTACTGTTAAAGTGATATCGTTTCGACAAGCCACGTCAATAATTTGGCATATATTAGTCTTTTTGTTGACAACTACAATGTCTAGCGCAACAGCCGTCTACCATTGATTACTCCTGGGCAGCGACCATTTGTCTTCACTGGAATTTGGGTGGTAATAAGCCCATCCGAAGACCCCAGTCCTCTTTGCACTAATTCAGTGGAGGTCTGGTTAGTGCTTTCTCTTCTCAGTCTTTCCATCTTCCTTGACTCTCCTCGATTATTTGGTGGGGTGCCAGTGGTAACACTTTTTGGAGGGGGAATAACTCAGTCTTCTTGATTCCATGTGGTGTTTCTTTGTATTTCACTTCTGTGCCAGTTCCAATGCCTGAAGATCATGCGTATTAGTCTCTGCATTCATGGTTTCCCTAAATACTTTTGCCGTTTTCATTATTGTTATTATCCATTTTATCCTCTCAGCCATCCCTCTGATTGCAATCTCTCAGATTCTTTTTTTTTTTTTTTTTTTCGGGTTTGTTCCTAGTGCTCTCAACATTATTGAGGTTATCTTGATTTTCTCCATCTTTTACAACGCTTTGTGCTCTCTGGCCAGTTCCACGTATTTTCTTCGCTTCTCTGTTCTTTGGTATTACCCCAGTGGTCTGTTGCAACAGCAAAATCTACGATCTGGCAGGACTTTTCCTTCTTGTTAACCATTATGACATCTAGTCTTCTTGTTGAATGGGTTTATCTATTTATACACCCATGCTCTATAGAATTTTATGATTTTAATTTCCAAGTACTGTTGGTGTTTTGCGCTTGTACTATTTATCCGGGTGTTCAAGGTGCAGTTGTTTGCAATTTTCCAACTTAATCGTGTCTGTTCTTGTATTCTTTTTGGGTCTGTTTGCTGTATTCGCTTCTGTAGTTGATCGCTTCGTCTCTTTGCACACAGAGTCTACATTTCTTGTTTTCTTTTGTTTTGTCGATTCTTGCTTTGATGTGGTTAGTTCTAATCGCGTTATAGTGTGCTGCAGTTGTTAGAGATTCAGTTTCTTGGTTTATGTTTCCTTTTACGTAGCCATGTCCAAATGTTTTCCTTGGTTTCATCTTTTGTTATCGTTAGAAATGGTCCGTGTATTTCTTTCTCTTTTTATTTTCATTTTCTCGTCTTTTTCCTTGGATCTCTGTTTTCTATGTTTATTTTATCTTTTTTTTTTTTTTTTTTTTTTTTTTGTATTCAGTGTCTCTTGCTGCAGTAATTATCCTGTCAGGGTTTTGGATTATTTATTTTATTATTTTATTTTTTTCGTGGCATTCAAACAGTCTTCTATGCCAACTTGTTATTTTCCTGCGTATTTCATTTTCGCTTACAGTCGACAAGCATCATCCTTTTGGTACAGTGCATTGTGCATGGTCATAAGTTTCCTTGTCTTCTGATCGATATGTCTCAGTACTTCTTTGATCCAACCTATAAATGGTCCAAAGTATCTTACTAGTGAAACTGCCTATGTGTTTATACCAGTTATTAGGTTTTTACTATATAGTTTAGTTTCTATGAGTTTTATCTTCTGAAATATTCCTTTCCAATGTCCTGTTTAATTTCTGTTTCTTTGGTGATGTCTGCTTCCAGAACCCGCTAATAGCTGTAGCTGTCATGTTCACTTATTGCCCTCATCTTCGTTTGGTTGGGAAGTTACCTCCAGTTTTTCCTTTCCTATAACAGTTCCCACCGTTCCAGACCGAATTCTATATGTATTATCCATCAGCTGTCAATTCAAGTCGCCGTGCTTTTATTGCATTTTAAATCAAATCGCCTGGTATTTTATACATTATCAGGTATTCTATTATCCATGCTTGAGGAATCCTGTCATACGCTTTCTCGTAGTCGATCCATACTACGGCTATATTTTTTCTTCTACATTTTACCTCCTTCGGGATCTTTTGGTCTCTCTCTATATATATTAGATAATGTGTTCTTCTCTTTCCTTTTTGGCACCATTTTCTATTCCTTGGAAAGTAGTTCATGATCATTAAGAGGAGTGATAAATTTACGCATTAGGCGTACTCACACAGATACTCATTACAAATTACTCACATACAAAAACCGGTGGAGTTCTATGGTATCTGGATGACAACACGTCTTCCCAGATTTTCAGTAATCTCCATCTCTTTTGACAACTTTTGCAAATGAATTTGATTTCTCGCTGGCAATGATCATTGGTCGTCACTGGGATTTGGGTGGCGATAAGCTTTCCCAAATTCCCAGTCTTTTTCGTATTCAGTCAGTGGAGGCCTTTTCAGTGTTTTCTCTCCTCGGTCTTATTATCCTCCTTGGCCCTTCTCGACTATTAGGTGTGGTGCAAGTTGATGTCAACATTACATCTTTGGGAACGAGGAAATAACTTACAATTATTTGGTTTTAGTTTTCTTGGTTCCATCTTGAATTCTATCTTTTTGTTTTAGTTCTTTAGCAGTTTTAGTGTTTGTAGTTCATATATATTAGTCTCTGCATTGTTTCCCTTTATGTTTCAACCGTTTTCATTATTGCTATCCGTTGTATTTTCTCAGACATCACCTTAATTTAATTTTCTTCCATTGTTTTTTCAAAGTATTTATAGATTGTTCATGGTAGTCGTAGATCTGCACTACCAACATAATTTTTGTGGCACAATATTTCAACCATAACAAAGCACTTGAAATGTAATGGGCTACTATTTAGGATCGTGTTTAACAGCGGACTGAGAGCAGTTGAGCAGCGAAATGTGTCTTTATATTAAATTTAAACCTCTGCAGGTTAGTACAGTCGGGGAAGCTGAGAACAGAGAAAGAATTCCAATGTCTAGCAGTTCGAACAAATATACAATTTGAGTAGAAAGCTTTACAGCATCTATGAACCTCGATAGTAAAGGGGTGGGATTTTGCTGTTTGTCGGCTTAGTAAAGATTATATACGTCGAGGGGCACAAATACTATGAGTTCATAAGAGCACATTTAATTAATGAACTTAAAAACAGGCACAGGAATGCGACATTGTGTAAATGAAACAGAGTTTGATGCTTAATAGATAGATCGGGACCTATTAGATTTAAGGGGTTTTTTTATACTGACTAATAGTGAGAGACTAGTAGTAGATGCACCAGCTCAGATGTGGCAAAAATATTCCCTGCATGAACGAATTGTGGCTTTGTAAATATAAAGGATTCTCTCTGGTCTGAGCAATTTTCTAGTAAAGGAAGGCTTACATCTTTGCAAAAGCCTTGGCAATATATTCAATGTATTTGTTCTAGTTCATGTTGCCTATAAATGTTAGACTGAGGGGTTTGAAAGATGGGCTTTCGTATAAGGTGTTATTTTGTGTTACGATCTATTGTAATATGCCTTGATGATTATTCGTAGATTATTGCTATTTTTTTCATTAAGGAAATCATGATGACATTTAATTACACTGCTAGAGGGTTAATGAATTTTCTTATTTTATCCTTCCTAATAAAATTAGAGGATGGGGCGTTTCATTCGAAGATTAAATAGTGCTGGCCCAGCGGGGAAAACTGGCAACTTAATATAATGGGGAAGTTAAAAACTTGGAGCTTTGCTTATCTCTATTTCCGGAAATATTTATAAGACTTCCTGTCACGCATGCGTCTTATCGACGGAAGTAGTTGGCTTCTTGAACGCAATCAGTCAATTGAGGCTAACAAAAATAAATAAACAGATAAAAGAAGTTAGATTACAAAGAGAGAGAGGGGGGTAAGTGGAAGATAGAGGGATATTCTTATTCGATAGTAGCTTTTAGCGGTGGGAATGCTATTTCAAACTTAAGCGTCACCGACCGACGGACGTAACCACTCATAGAGTTTCGTGGGCGCATCTAAAAATGCTATTTAAAATAGAACAAAACTTACACAGATAATCTTTTATAGAGATGCGGGGAAAAAATTTACAACAAGGATTCTTAATTTGTGGTCAGTGGACGCCTTAGAAGATCATGGATGGGCCCTAGGAAGCCGTGATGGTCACATTAAATATTACCATTTATGTCTTCATATATTTAAATTTACAAAGTAAACTATATCTATATATCTATAAAAGTGAAAATGTTTGCATGTGTGTCTGCCTGTCTGTGTACATTTCCCTACCAAATAACTCTGTAAATTTTCGGTCTACAGGCTCGAGATTTGACAAAAGGTGTATTGAGATTTGGGAAAATCTTTTTAATCGGGTTTCGACCAGAAATTTGTCTGTTAAGGGGTCAAAGGCCAATGATTTGACCTTTGAAAACTCTAAGGTCAAAGTTCAAAAGATTTTACCTTGCGGGCTCTATCAAACTATTAAGCCAATTTTGGATCAAAACATTTCAAATTTTACATAAAAGGTATTCAGACATGCATCAAGCTTTATAATCAGTTTTGGGGTGAAAATTTGACTGGCAAGAGGTTAAAGTTGAAAGAGTTGACTTTTGAAAACTCTACCAAACTCCTCAGCTAATTTTGGGTTTAAACACTTGAAATTTTAGATGTAGGTTACTTTGACATGGGTCAGACATTTTAATATAATTTGAGCCCAAAACAATAAATGTTAAAGAGTCAAAATTTGGGTCAAAGTTTAAAATATTCAACCTCTGCGGTCTCTACCAACTTTTCTCTGTGGTAGATAAGAAGCCTATTATATAGAAAGGCATTACCGTACATATTCACATTTTTTAATATATACATAAGCACATAAAAGTATAAACAATACATAGGGTCCATGAAAAACTTTAAAATCCATGAGCCCAAATGTCGGAGGGAGTATCTATACAAATATGATGTTACAGAGTCTTAGCTTTGTACAATATATAGAGTATTCTAAACTATGCGAAAATTTACATTTGGGTTTTAGCCGGGGAAAATCGGTAAAGAAGTGTGAAAAATATAAAAATGGAATTTGCCATGTGAAGGCCGAACACCAGCATTACGAATATGCATGTATAACGTAATAGCTATTGGTTTATGCTTTAATTTTTAGCCTTGCAGCAAGTATGTTTCATAGCTCAGGTATTAACGTCAAAAGAAAAAGTAAATCGTTTCTGTTTGGATTGTTTGGGCATGAGTAATTTTTTATTTTTAACTTTTTAAATTATAATATATACTGGGTCCAATATAATATAATAATATATACGAAATCTACATTGATAAAAATATTATGTTTTACGACCGGGCAATGCCGGGCGGCCTGCTAATATATATATATATATATATATATATATATATATATATATATATATATACATATATATATATATTCTAGGTAGAAAGATATACAAAAATTAAGAATAATTGAATTTCAACAATGATCGTTTGTAGCGCTCAATCAAAAACAGCAAATTATATATTTGTTTTTTATTCTTTATGTAAATGCAGTCATATCTTGCTAATTTTTCTTGCCTGATGAAATTAAATATGCTTGAAACGGTTTGCACATCGTAAAAAGATATGACTGTAGCTACATGAAGAATTATATATATATATATATATATATATATATATATATATATATATATATTATTTTAAAAAACAGTAATCTACGGACACGCGTGTTTCAGAGCCCTACTCCTCTTCAGCGTAGGTGACTGTTGTTAGGATTCAAACCATGTATTTTAGTCCAGCACCCTAACCCATTACGCTATGATGGCGTAGACAATTTGCTGTTTAGATTTTTATCGTTTATCTGTTTACGTAGTTTTTGTTGTTGATTTTTTAAACGATATTAAGGTTAACGTCTCCGCCTCAGAGATCCGGCATTTTTTTAGAAAGTCGCCGATTTTTTATTTGGGCGTATTTTTTATTTATTTATTTATTATTTTTAAAAACAGTAATATACGGACACGCGTGTTATATATATATATATATATATATATATATATATATATATATATATATATATATATATATATATATATATATATATATATATATATATATATGACAGGTCGCGAGGCGTTGCTCCAGCCTTAACTGTTACTGTTTGAGTTAAGAGTATATCGATAAGAAAACTGTAAAAATTAGCTTACTTTAATGCATAAATGTATTATTTGCGCATTCGTAGATGTAATACGATTAGTCGACTTACGCATGCCAAATTCCAATATTTTTTTCAGTTTTGACACCTGGAAAGGTATCTTCACTAGCTAAAAACCAAATCAAACTTGTTGTCCAATTCCCTTCGAGATAAAAAAAAAAATAATTGACAAAATAATTTAGTAGAGACCGGTCAGTACACAATAACAGAAAGACACGGCCACTTATATATATATATATATATATATATATATATATATATATATATATATATATATATATATGAAGTTGAGATAAATAAATTTATAACGTATTGTATATTTTTCATGAATGAAACATCAAAATAATTTTTATGTACGATCGTTTCTGAAGCAAAATAATATTTTACTGAATCTAATATGTATCTTCTTCTGCGACGGTTTCACGATTTTTAAATAGATTAGCCTGGGTATCCAGCATTGCCCAGGTGTTTGGAGGCTTGGGTTAAGCAAAAAAAAAAAAAGTTGTCGTAGGCAGACAAGCTCGAACCCGCACCGCGAAGGAGGAAAAGAACTTGAAAAAAAAACGTGACGTCTTTGCCGTTGCGTCCATCACCAAACCAGAAGTGGCCAATGTTTAAATTTAGGCTAGTCAAACGAAAAGAGGGGGTGATTTTCGAAAATATCGGCGAAAAAAAGCGAACCCTCCTTGTAGAAAAATGCCCAGATGAGGGTAAAGGAATTAATGTTTTTGGGCAATTTTTCGATATTTGTCGTCCGAAGGATCGAGCTTTAAAATATGTTGGCTCTGTCGAAAGTTTTAGGCATACATACATACATGCATACATACATGATGATTGCAACGTCTTGTCAGACGAGTGCCACTCCCTCAGACACTTAAGTCCATGAGCCCAAATGGCTGAGGGAGTATCTATACAAAGATGATGTTATAGAGTCTTAGCTTTGTACGACAGCTAAGTCTCTCTCTCTCTCTCTCAGTTCAAAATGTTGAAATTCAGCAATAAACAATAGCAAGACAGCCAGCAACAATGCGGGTACTGATCTCCCGCTTTATGGTTTTTTAAATCAGAGATTTGATTTTCCTAGAAAGGTTGCCTTCACCACGGCTTACGGGAGTCTTCTCCACCGCAACACATATATACATACACACAAATATACACAGTGCAAGTTGGCCGTTGACCCCGAAAAAGGGTTCATTCACCCTTTGGAAGGTCTTGTTTTTAATCCTTCAGGGAGACTAGCCGCCCTCCTCACCAAACAAGTCTGGTGGGGGAACCAGTTTAATCCCCGGTAACCCGACCATGAGGCAGGTAGTACTGGGTTACATGGTACCAGTAGCATATGACATGACCTGACACACATACATACATACATACATACGTACATACATACATACATACATACATATATACATGCATACATACATACACACATACATACATACATACATACATACATACATACATACATACATACATACATACATGTGAGATTTATATTAAAGATAATCTACTTTCACATCTCATTATAAAACTGTGACGATGTTAGTATTAAAATAAAACTCGAAAAAAAAAACAGGAAATCTTTTCTTTTTTTTATTTTTAGAAATTGCTACTTCCAACATTGAAAACATCAGAAAGATTGGATTCTTTAAAATATAATTATGTCAGGATGCGATAATCCGTAAATATTTTAATTCTCAATGAGATAAATTAGCCGATAAATACTCCAACGTTGTTACAAATAACATATGTATGTAATGTAATCGAAGTCTGCGTAGAGTTTTTTGTAGAGTTTAATATTACTGATATGTCTATGGATCACTCGACTATTATTATAGCGTTATCGCGGATGGATTCACATCGACCACTTTTTACGTGCATCACAATATAAGTGGTTCGTTCAAATAGTGCTTGATGCTTGTGCTTTTTGTTGCGTTTAACTAGTACAAAGATTATCTGTGAGTATTTACGCTATGTCAACAGTATTTTTACATAAACGACCGGATATAGGCTTTTGTCTTATTTACTTAGCCTGAACAAAATACAGTGAAATAAATGATTGCGATAAGCAAGTGGCCAAGCGTAGTGTAACAACAAAAACAAAATGGCTTCTCAAAGGGAGATAACGTCCATTCTTCTTCTTCTTCTTCTTCTTCTTCTTATTCTTCTTCTTCTTATTATTATTATTATTATTTGGCTTCCGCTTTAACTTTTTATTTTTTATTTTTTATTTAAGAATAGAGTGTTAGGAGTCACACAGGCCATCATGAAAGATTTCTCTTGTGGTGTTCTCTGGAGTCTAAGTGACAACAAGTCATTCCAGATTTCCAGTACTCCCACCTTTTTTATTACCTTTGCAGAAAAATTTGAGTTATCGCAACTGCCGCTTACCATTGATTTCTGGTTATCAGCCACCATTGGTCTTTACGCCTCCGAGATACCAGTCCTCTTTGCACTTATCCAACGGGGGTCTGGCTAGTGCTTTCTCTTCTCGGTCTTTCCATCCTTCCTGGCCCTCCTCACTTATTTGGTGTGGCGAAAATTTGTGACATACACAAAAAGGGGGTTAGGGACGCGCGGGGAGTATGTTATCTTATAATTATACAGTTTCAGTCTTCACGATTCCGTGTGATGTTTCCTTGAGTTTTACATCTGTAGCAGTTTCTGGATGTCCACTTTGTGCCTGTAGCTCGTGTGTATTTGTCTCCGTATTCAACGGTTTTCCTTAATATTTCAGCCGTTTTCATTATATTATATATATTATAGGTTGTATCTTTTCAGCCATCCCTCTGATTCCAATCTCTACCATATTTTTTTCAAAGTTTTCGGTATTGTTCCTAGTGGGCCTAGTATTAGTGGTATTAGGCAGACACATAACTTTACACCTGCCCACCTTTCTCGCGAATGGCTTGGCTTTACGAAACAAATAGTTTTCATTTTTCTTTCCTTGCTCATGGATATTTCGTACATGTTTTAATCTATTAGACACATTTGAATCTATCTTGTAAAATAACAAGCTCTGTATAAAACCTGCTTCGGCACTTAGTGGCTGGTGCACTTTTCTCCTTCATGTTGCCTCTTTCTCACAGAAGAGACGCTGTGAGCCTATCTCTGCTCTATCGTCATTTTCATGGCCAGTGCTAATTTGAGTTTTAATATATTCTCTGCCTCTGTCAAATTTTCACAGAAATCACCACAATCACGATTAGTAATTCCTCCCACTCTCTATCTATGCCAAAATTCAAATGCAAATTCCATTAACAAAGCTTATTTTCTATAACTAACTGCCTGTGAAACTCTGTTCCGCTGGCCTGCTATCCGGTGAACTACAACATGTTCAACAAGTTCTTGTTGAGCCGATCTCCAAATTACCTTATTTTATATATATTTATAAAAGACAGGGGGATATGAAGTCAGTCTCATTAACTCTTAGTCTCGAGTGGCTTTCGAGCTTTGATAAGCGGTGATTTCCTTGTAAAAAAGAAAATCTTCCTCTTAGCATCATACTTCTTTGATATGGCGGGCAAACAATCGTTTTGCTGCAACAATCTATAGCAATTTATTTTCGACGGTCCTCAAGTATTTTTCTTTCTCACATTTTTACACATATTAAAGGTTGTACAACTTCCTCACTTGTAGAAACTCGTCTGGAGATGGGGAACACGTGACAGTATTATAATCCAGTAGAGGACACGTGATCCTATGAGCCAATGTTAGACAGACAGAAATGTAAATAGTCAAACAGTCACAAACATAGGTCATTTTTTTAACCTACTGTAACAGAATCAATAGCCAAAATCTCCACCACGATTCGTCCAATCAGAAATCTTTTTAAAATGTATTTAGGTGCAACTTTACCGTCCGATCCAACCCTGTATTTTCGGAGAAAGGCATTTAAGGGAAAAGCATTACTATGTACTTAAGCGTCATATCGAAATTAGGATAATTTTTAAAAAAAATGACGACATATGCTCTAGTAGAAGATGTGCTAGAGCTCATTTTCGAAAAAAAAGTGTGCAGTAGATCGAGAAAACTAAGATGGCCGACCTGAAAGATAGTGTCGTTGGATTGTGCACAAAGCAACTTTGTCGCAAACCTGATAGGCCCTGAACTGGCATCTAAGCCTCTGTCCCATCGACGAAATGTTGCATCCCTATGCCTGTTCTACAAGTATTTTAGTGGTGAATGCTCTGACGAACTGCAAGCACTTGTGCCCCCATGACGTGAGCACCCTCGACAAACCCGACAGGCTGCTAAATCCCACCCCCACACTGTAGAGATCCCTAGATGTAAAAGATCTTTCTACTCCAATAGTTTCTTCCCCAGAACCGCTAGACTTTGGAACTCCATTCCAGGTCCCTGCTTCCTCAACAGTACTGATGTGTAGAAGTTCAAATGTAACGTGAACCGACATCTTGCTGCCCAAATCCCTACATAGTACCCCAGTAGTTGTTGCCCCTCATAGTAGCCCCCTACACTAAAGTGGCAATTTGCCTTGTTTGGGGTGAAAGTTAAAAAAAAAAAAAAAAAAAAAAAAAAAAAAAGCTTAAACGATAGAACGCAGTTATCTCTTCATGTTTTCAATCTTCTAAAAGGTTAATTGACCGTGAAAAATCGCAATCTGTTTTTGCTTATAGTTATTTTTCTATTGGACCATTTTTCGTAAGTTTTGGTATTTATACAAATTTCGGAATAAGTAATTTCTCTGGAATGCATTTTTTCAAAGACACATTTTTTTTATGGCTTTGTATTAAAAAAAAAATATATTTACTTAATTTCATACATTTTTTTAAGACACAGGAGGAAGGGAATGACACACGGATTACGGACCGTGCTAAAATAATAATGTTATTATTTAGAAAGCCATTCTTAATTTGGGGAGGGAAGGTATTATTTAAACTATTCTGTACTTTCACCTAACAATTTATTAAAGAAACTGACATGTATTATCTCTATTTTTGTTTAGTATTAGTTAACATTAAGTATCCGTTTCTCAATCCAATTTCTTGATTAGTCTATTGTAAAGCAAGTGTTGCTTAATCAATAACTGCACTTTGAAATATTTATTTTTTTGAGTAGCATTAATTTTAAGTAACGTGTTTCTACAGTGTAGTACCTATACTAAAAAAATACAAACAATTGATAATGAAACCATGTATTTTGAAGAACTGCTAAGTCATTTTCCGGAAGTGACGTCATGCGTTGATGATGGTGGGAGGGGGAAACAAGCACAATTATGTTGCTTTTAAAAGTACTGGAAGTCGCTAGGGATTACCAAGCCTTCATTTTTAGGTGAGGTTGGGGTATGGTGAATTAGTGCCTGTTCATTCTCCCAAGCATTACCACCAGTTTTTCTGTTTATGGAGAGGAGGCCAGAAGATGATTTCGCTGAAATGGTGCATCAGAAGAGATACTACACTTTGATCTTAGCCAAAAGGCCAAGTAAGCTAATATAGTTTCTACCAGGCATTACCTCCTCCTTAATAAACATAAAATAATCAACACAGCATATATTTTATTTTTAATGGCTGAAGCCGTTTACGATCTCAAACTTTTTTAAAAATTTTTTTACCTATTTTTAAGAGAGATGGGATGATATGGAATCAGTTCCGGAAATGGTTGTAGAATTTTACGATCTCCTATTTAGTTATTTCATATATATTTTTAATACAGGGGTGGGGGATTGACATACGGAATAGAGACTATGCTAAGATAATAACATTATTTAGAAAGCTATTCTTAAAATGGAGAGGGTATCTTTTTAACTATTCTATACTTTCACTTAACAATTTAATAAATAAAAAAGCTGACATATAAAATACGGACCATGCTGAAAGAATAACGTTATAATTTAGAAAGGCATCCATAATAAAAGGAGAGGAGGGCATTTTTGTAAACTATTCTATACTTTCAGCTAACAATTTATTAAATACGAAACTGACATACGGAATACGGACTGTGCTGAAATAATAACGTTTTTGTTAAGAAAGCCAGTCTTGATATGAAGAGGGTATTTTTTTTTAACTAATCTGCACTTTCACCTAACAATTTAATTAATAAAAAACTGACATACGGAATACGGACCGTACTAAAATAATAACGTTAATGTTTAGAAAGACATTCTTAATAGGGGGAGAGTAAAGTACAAATAAACTTGAAAAACTTTATTATATATTTATATATACCTCTTTCTTCTGATGAGAAAAATTGCATTTTTCGAATCTCCGAGGAATAAAGTTTTTCAAATTTATTTGTACTCTTTGTCGGATAATTAAAACTTTGTAGACTTTTTTCGGTTTATCATGTGTTTTTGAAAATTTGAATAAATTTTCAATAATAAGGTTTTTTATATATTATTTTAACTGGAATTCATTATTGAGATGAGTATTATTTATATTAATTTTTATTTATTGTGGACTATTATTCTCATCTCTATTAGGTGTTGTTTCACGACGTTTTGGTCAACTATTCCTCTGGCCTTCGTCAGGTGGTAACCGCGACGGATAGGAACTCTGAATCTCCTAACTGCATTCTCAGCAATCACTGCCATCCATAGTTGTTGTCGTCTCACCACGTTTTGGCCAAGTAAGCCTCTGCCCGGCTTTGGGTGGGATTGAAACCGCTATCTTCAGACAAAGCTCATCTGAAATCGTAGAGATTCAACGTCTCTATCAACTGCACCACTTGACGAAGGCCAGAGGAATAGTTGGCCGAAACGTCGTGAAACAACAACTAATAAAGATGATAATAATAGTCCGCAATAAATAAAAATTAATATAAGATTTTTTTATTATATATATATATATATATATATATATATATATATATATATATATATATATATATATATATTCTTTTTAAGCCGAGGATAAAGGTTCTCTTTTTTTTTTTTTCTCTCTTCTTACTATTAGGTCCCATTTTACTAGGGACAGACTTCTCTTTGGATTACTGGACTGTCCGGAAAAACAATTTTCATTATTTCAGCTGTTTTGTAAACTTTCCAAGCGGATTTCTGAAAACTTTCCAATCGAATTATATGCATTGTAACGCTAGACTTATTTCGGAATACATTCTTTCTAAAGAACTATTTTGCATTTTGGATCAACTCTAGAGGAGTTTCATTCAAGCTGAAATATTATGCGCGGTTTGTTTTTATATTAGTTTTTTTACATATCCAATATTTTTTCATTTTTTTATTTGGCAATTTATAGCTACAATAAATTTCGGTTTCACTTAATGCCTTAACTAGCAAATTCTAGCATTGCTACAAATATAATTTGCTGACTCCTTTATGTCCTCTGATGAGAATAATAATAAGAATAGCACTCTTTGAAACTCCGCGAAATAAGGACTTTGTAAATTGTTTTTTCAAGTATTCAGTCGAACAATAAATTTTTATTGTAAAGTTCAACTTACAGTTTTAATTTTTTTTCTCTTATTTATATATATATATATATATATAGAGAGAGAGAGAGAGAGAAAGAGAGAGAGAGAGAGAGAGACAGACAGACAGACAGACAGACAGACAGACAGACGGAGAAAGACAATAGAAAAGGCAGATTCCAGAAAAGAAATTGAATAAATTATTTTGAAAGCATTCCATGAGATCATTTTTTTTTACAAACAACATCATCATTTATCCCAAAACTAACGCGGTTTTTGATTTTATCAGAAGTAACGAAACATTAATGTTTCAGTCTCTACTTCTTCTAAAGAAAAGGTCGAAAGTGCATTAATCGTACTGGAAAAAATGAAAAGAACGCAAAATGCAAAGAAAATTATCAATAGTTTTTACTCATTCAAATCTAACGGGTACAACTCATATTTTTACTTTTTTTTCTTCTACACAGTAATGATTGACGGAATGACGTCATGCTACTCCTATGGATTAAATAAAAGGTTCCATTCAAAATTCCGTACAGAAAGATTTCCGAGTTCGGCAAAATACACCTGAAGAAGGTCAGAGGTTAGATCGACCGAATTGTTGTGAAAATAACACTCAAGATGAGAACAGTAGTCCGAAGGATCTAAATAATACACACAGCCACTTTTTCCCCCGTTTCTATCTATAAAAGTTATAAAAAATGTTCTCACAGTTATTATTCATTCACATGTATAATTCAAAATAAAAATATTCTAAAATAAAAAGGGGGGATGTTTATTTCATCAAAAGCTCTTCACGCATCTGTGAGATTTTAAAGTGGGCATCGGGAATATAAACGGAGAAATATTCAAGTGGATCTCGACGGAATAAAGCGCTCTTCAAGAGATAAGTTATGTAAAAAAAAAAAAAAAAAAAAAAAGAAACGAGTTCACCTAAACTGATTACTAAAGCTATACGTGACTATTTTCGTCTCACATATAATGTCTACAGGTATTTAATACTAGGATACCATTTCGGAATACTAGGTATGTAGGATGATGTCGACACTTCCGACCGTTCTTGCATCCCACCTAATCTTTCGCTGTATCGAACCTATCTTGCTGCTGGATCAGGCTAGTTGAAACGAAAGAGTGAGGCTCGTTCTGTGCAAACTAGCTTCACTTTAAACAAAGTCCCACAAAAACGATTTCCAATAGTAGCTACATGCGTCCAAGAAGCAATATTGACGTAAAAAAGAGTTAATAATAAAAGAAGGCAAAGAAAATAAGAGATTGCTTCACAAACTTGCCAGCTATGAAATACCTGGAAATGCATTCGTATTGTCCTTCCTCGAGAATAGGTTTATAAAAGTAGTTAATGAACAAATGTCAGAAAGTTCATAGAATCAACGCCGTCGTGCCACAATAATCTACATCAACAGTTTCTCCCACTCTCTGTGCTTAAATCTAAACGCAAATTCAATGAACAAAGCTTCTTTCCTTGAACTGACTGCCTGTCGAACTCTGTTCTGCTGGCCTGCTTTCAAGCTGACTACTATATGATCGTCTTCAAGTCCAATGTAAACAAGTTCTTGTTGAACCGCCCATCCCGTAAATAATCCATGTCTGTCCCATTTCCACCACTATTATTACGCTGTTGTCTCAGTGACTACCGTACACTCATAAACATTTATCGTTGAATGGCTTTCGGGCCTTGATAAGTGACGACTCCCAATTTAGAAAAAAATCCATCCTGAAGCCAACTCTCTCCTGATCTTCACTAACGATCTGACGAATCACATCCTGAGATCATTTGTTGACATCTACGCAAACGACACAATTGTCTGTGGCTGCACCTCGAAGAGCCCTAGAGATAAAGATCTCTCTGACTCCCTCTCTTCGGACACGCCACAATCTCTGGTTTCTTCTCGTAAGACATTCACAGAAAGAAGTCATCTACCTACCTCAACGAAAAATACCTTTTTCTTCCTTCACGTGCCTAGCGCCAGTCGACTGTTTCCCTGCTGTTTACAACTTGGTTATCTCCAAATCGAATGTTAACAAAGTATTGTCATGGATCATCCCTAGTAATGAAATGTAGTTCATAACATTGAGCAATGTCCGTACTTCCATTGTATTCCTCATCTTCTGGCAGGCCTTTATTCTCACCTCCAACATTCACCACAGAATTAACCCCCTATATCTAACACGATGTAACTTTATTATAAGTTTATATTATCCATTTAAAAGAAGAAGGGCAAAATAAACTAGAGATAATTTTTAAAAAATTTTTCATCGAACGAAAATAATGAAATTGCGAGACGAAAATCTTGTTTACATAATTAACGTTTTAAAATAACGTTCTCGTGTAGTAAGTATTCCGAACGTGAAAACATACCAGTGTTTAATAAATCTAGCAAAAATCAACAAATAGTCAGGTTTTCGTGAAATTTTCAGAATGAAATCTATATAATTATAAAACTAAAATGACCTTGTAACGGGTGCTGTAACCCAACATCCGGTTTACAACTTTCGGTTGCGCATGCGTACATAAACATAAACCCATAACAGCGTAAACAAATAAACACATATTGCTGGACCGGTTTTGTTCAAACAAATGGACGTCCTTAGAAAAGCGAATATCTTAAATTTATTGAATAAAAAACTTCAAGATATGGGAAGCAAATGCAAAATATGATTACAAATAATACGTATTATCATCGACCTGTTTCATATATACCATATATATTATACTAAATAATCAACGCGACGATAAAACGTACTGTTTTACTATGTACGTTTTCCGCGTCCCAATTGTTGGGGGGGGGTCGCGTTTAAATTAAGATATATCAAAATTTGACTTTAACTTTAAGTATTATGGTATCTGTTTAGTGCACATTAAGCAAGCCACTTATAATTCAATGGCTGTAAGTGTTTTTTTTTTAAATAAACAATTATAAACAGAACGTTCATCGAAATCTATATATATTCTTTTTTCATTTGTTTAATAGAAATGTTTCTGTTATTTCACAAAAAGAACTATTTTCTTTACGTCACAAGTGTCACGCTCATACATAAATTCCAAAGGTAATATAACATACTGACCCAACGGGTCACAGGTAGCATGTCCCCTCAACCATTTATTTTTTTCGAAATTCGGACAAAGAATTTTAAATCGATCGAAATTTCTATTTATTATGAAACATAAAAGTTCAAATAAGTTTAAATACAGGTATTGAACAAAAACTTACCTTGAAGTTGCAAATAAAAAATTGATATAAATTTAATATTATTATGTTTTCTTTTAAAATAGGGTTTTTTCTCTAATCAATATATACTATTATCATTTGAATTTCCAAGAAAAAGAAACTTCCTAAAAATTAATTGATTTTTAAAAGATTAAAACGATTTAAATTCCATTATTTAAAAATGTTCCATTACAACATAGATTTTTAATTACTTGTGTTTAATTTTTTTTTTTTTACATATTAAGTTGTAATATAAACATAGCTCTTGCCAGCTATTTTATCGCCAGATTAAAACTGATTAAAATATTATTGCACAAATAATAAACATTTTATAGACCACTCTCATATATAGTTTGTCTCTTTTTACCAAATAAAATATGGGAACCTGTAATTAACAAAATGAACAGTTTAGTAAAACAGTATTTCATATTTAATATACAAATGTTTACAATATTATTAATCGTTTAACTGTGTAAATCTTAAAACCTAACAAAATTATAACAACGATTAATTATTAATTGCAGTTTGAAGAAGATAAACAAAGGTTTTAAAAAATCATTAAACTGTTTCTACTTTTCCATACTTCGTATAGTTAACACAAGTCTGACGTCACGGGATCATGCGCTCCGTTCTTCACGATCGTTTGGCAAAGCCTAATTCTCGTCCTATTAACCCTTATTCTCGAGTGGCGGTGTAATATTGTTTGAAATTGTCAGTAGGTATATACTGATTATTTTATGTCTACGATCTTTAAACAGATGTAGAATGCGTGTTTTAGTTTCCAATATCCTGAAAAGGGACAGACAGACATTGTTGTTGAAGAGCAACCATATTCTTGCTTTCAGAAAGAAAAAAAAACATGATGGGTGAAAACCCGAGAAACCTCGAGTACTTTCCGACTCTAGCAACCAGAGAAAAAAATGGAGGGGAAAAAACTAGAGACAAACAGAGGTGATAACGGGAGATATATGTCCGAAGAGCAGATGTGGAGAGAAGAAGAACAACATACAAGGACGAAACCGGAAATGGGTTACGTATAACTGAACGAAAATGAAATACGTAGTGTCGGAAGAGGGTGTGAGTAAGAGAGACAGAAAGATGGGGGGGGGGGCTAGAAAATTCTTGCTTGTCAGTTGAGGTTATTTAAGGGGGTGACATCTGTTTGTTTGAAATTTGGAGCAAGAAGACAAAGGTTGGGTTAGGGTTACAAGAAGAAGAAGAAGAAGAAAACGACTTCGTTGGATTTAATTTCTTTTAAGAATTACCCTTCTTCTTCTTCTTCTTCTTTTTTTTCTTCTTCTACTACTACTACTACTACTTCTACTTCTCCTTCTTCTCTCTCACTTTATCTATTTCTCTTTCTATCTTAAAAGAACTAGAAGAAATCAGAAAAGAAAGAGGATATTCTCTACTTCGAGGAATTACCTTTTTTGTTTACTTTATTGTTGTTGTTGTTCTTGTTGTTGTTGTTCTTCTTCTTCTTCTCTCTCTCTCTCTCTCTCTCTCTCTCTCTCTCTCTCGTAAAAAGAAAAACTAGAAGACAAAAGTTGGATTAGAGTTAAACGAACAAAAAGAAGGATTCTCATAGTTTTTTTAGATTACCTATTACTAATAGAGAATTGGTATCAGTCTGAAAACGAAACTATAATATTATTTCTACTAATATACTATATAATATACATTTATTACTTATGGAGATTTGATATCTGTCTGTCTAAAATCTAAAATATACTATTGCTCCAATAATGTACCATTGTATTATTTACCAATATTGATTTCAGGAACTAGTGTGACATATATTCTGTTGTTATGAGATCACTCTCTAAGGAAGTACTGTCTATATTCTCTTACTATGTGGCCATCCTTCCAGTCTTCATCTCCTTCATTATGGGGAAGTAATATATTCATGTAGCGATCGAGGCATTGTCCCCGCCATGCGTTAACAAGAAACTATCACAATTGACTGTTCATTAGCAAACTCAATACTTACGTTATATATAGAAGCAAATACATGCAATCAGAGCGAGAGCATAATTTTTCTAGTTAAAATAAATGGAACAAAATATGCTTGTAAATCGTCTTGACCAGAGAAGTACAAGTTTTATTCTGCTTTATGTTCGCTTAGACCAAGAGTCGGCAACTTAGGACTTGTAGGCCGGATCCGGCATGCGACGGTATTTTGACTGGCCCGCGCGCCAGATTATGAATGACTTAATTTTTAACATGAGAGACGAGGCTTTCCAAGTCAACAAAAGGTGTCCTGTTCTTTTGATATACCTAAGCGAATTTGAATACTATGACCGCAAAAAACACGATCAGTCCCAATTCACAACGATGAATATTACCAAACTCCATCATTGTGAATAGTGACTGACTGAAATTCCGAATAAGACAATAACGGTTGGATTGATAGCAACAAGTACTGTATTTTCATTGTTCGTTACAAATGTTTCGCAACCATTCGGAAAATTTCAAACCTTATATCGTTTGACAATATTCACAAGAATTACCTTTCTTCAGACGTTGAGAAAAAAAAACAACACTTTTTTAATGAACAATATGGAATCCATATCCCTTTTAAGGAAAACTAACATATTTATCTACATTTCTTCCTTCAGAGGTTTGTTTTGCCGAATTCTCAATTATACAAACATAATAAAATTCGGAATATTATAAATAAGATATATATATATATATATATATATATATATATATATATATATATATATATATATATAATGTTAAAAGTCCACGCATACTTCTAGGATTTTGAATGTTTTTGAAGCATTAAAAACGATGTTAATATTTCTATTGTTATTTTTTATATTTCAAGCGGACCTCCGCTCTTGGTCACAAAAAAGTATCGAAAAATATATATAAAATAACAATAAAAATATTAAATACAAAAAGTAACATCGTTTTTCATGCTTCAAAAAACCTCATAACCTTTAAATCTCTCTCCCCCCTCTCTCTCTCTCTCTCTCTCTCTATATATATATATATATATATATATATATATATATATATATATATATATATATATATATATATATACTAGCAAAAAAGTACTCTTCGTTGACACTGGGTTCAAAAACAGCCTACAGAAAATGGACTCTGATTTATGAAAGTATGATAGGTTATGAAAAGGAAGGGTTGTAAAGAGATAGCTTCGAATTTGGGGGCATTAAAACCAAAACAAAATATGATGAAAGTGAAAATAAAATAGATAAACCCCATAATTTATTGTACCATACCTGTTCACACTGAAACACTTATCACAATATTCTGTGGATCTATATTAAAAAACCTTGTTAAACTTTGTGACATATTTCCATTCTATGGAGGTCAGGTGCGAACGAACACCCCATAAGTTTATTATACCATATTTCTTCAAACTGAAACATAATTATCAAAGTATACTTACACAGATAGATATGAAAAGTTTGTGCCTATTTCCATTCTATGGAGGCCAGGCGCGAACGTAGACCCCACAATTTTATTATACCATCCCTATTTAAGTTAAAACATACTTATCAAAGTATTATTATGTACATCTATATCAAAAACACTTGTAAACGTTCTTTTTAATTTTTAATTTTTTATTTCCATACTTTGTGGACCAGGCGCGTACACAGACCCCACAATTTTAATGAATCATCATTATGCCAGATCAAACATACATATTCCTGTGTCTCGATACATCTTCTATCATGATATGTGATCAGTTTTCTATAATAGTCAACCATATAGGAGCCTATTCGTGACCAGACACACACACAGCTTTATATTATAGATAGATATATATTCGCACTAATGTACGTATCTTTATTTGCATAAAATTTCCTTTACATATATACTCTCGAAATAACCCCCATGACCATTTTTAGCTATGTACTCATTTAATTTTTACTTACAATCAACACTACAATCAATCGCATTGACAAGGAAGTCTGCATGTGCTTCCTTTGGATAAGCGTCTATAATCATTAAAGGCATCAGGCTGACAGCAAAATGCAAGATGTACTGTTAGTCTTGCTCTACTCTTTCAAAATCTACACCTCATATCGGGACCACATTAGAAGGCTATGAACAGTGCAGCAACGCCACCTCAGGATTATAATAAAAATCAGGTTGAATGATTATGTGACGAAAGTGAAAGTTCTACAAAAGCAAATATGGATATCATAGAAGCAATGCTTGCGACCACACAACTGCGTTTGTCTGGTCATGTTATAAGAATGGAGGGTGACAAGATCCCGAAAATTTTCCTCTATGGAGATCTAGAAAATGGCAATAACAGAGTGGGTTGGCAAAACCTCCGGTAAAAAGACGTAGTTAAACGCCACCTAAAGTTAAAATGCATTGATATCCAAAACTCGAAGGCATCAGTCTACACAAAGGGAAGGTATTAATCGAGAATAGGAGAAAGGTCGCAGTCCAGGAGAGGAAAGCTTCAACACCGGCGGTAATGCACCAAGCGTCTGTCTAGTCATCTTATGACATGAAGGACTTCGAGGAATAGACTCATAAAAAAACAAAAACAAAAAAACGAAATAGTGGGCGAAACGTCATGCATTTTCATCTACCGTTTGTATTTTTAATTCAAAATAGATTGCATTACTTTCTCATAAGTCAGTTTATAAAAGAGACACTTATCGCTGATGGACTCCATGTTTACCTGACTTTAATCCTCTATTCCCAGTTGTGAGGACTTCCAGTTTCGTAATTATCGTCGCAACTCTGTCGATCCATTACACCGGATTTACGGACTGCTTGCTATCTCCAACTCCTTCTTTGCACTGAAGAAAAAAATGATACTATTGGAAAATAGGAATTATCTAAAGTTTTCGGAATCTAAATAAAAGTGCTGAATCTTCTATTCGGAAATTGGGAAAATTTCCAATACTTATTACCATCATGGCTATCCGGTGTTGCTCAGGTGAAAATTATAATATATTTCTATTAAAACTTTTATCTCACTATCTCTCACTATCTTTCTCTCTTTCCCACTCTTCTATTTTCTCCCACTATCTCCCATTCCTTACCTTTCCTTTTCCTAGCCCATTCCTCTCTGGGCATACACATATACACATAGACAATTGTTCTTTATATCATAGATTCCTTCAGGAATATATTGACATTTTTTTTTCGAACCTGTACATAAAATAGCTAGAAAACCGACGAAACATTGCCCAGTTTATCCTCAAAGAATAAACATATGCATATATATATATATATATATATATATATATATATATATATATATATATATATATATATATATATATATATATATTCGAGAGAGTTGATGCAGTGATTGCAGGTGATTAAATGACTTACTGACTAGATGGGGTTTTTTCTTTAACGAATGATAAAAAGTAAATTTTTGTATGGTTTCAAATGTTAAAAACTTCAAAGAATATATATATATATATATATATATATATATATATATATATATATATATGAAGTTTAGATATTATTCATTCAGAACAACGCCGACTAAGAATATACCAACGTTGTAGCTATTTGTTTTGTAGTCTTTAACTTTTAGTTTGACATATACACTCATACACATACCAGTACTCTCCATATAATCGATAATCTTAATGCAAACATCCATTATTTGTTACTATATAACGAATACAAGATTTTTTCAGTATTTCTTTTTCAAATATTCATTACGACTATAACATAAATCTTTATTTTCTGGCTAATATGTAATTAATAATAGTTTACTAACTTATTTTTATAGTTATATGTAGTTAAGTAATAATCTTTCGATGAACCTCATCGCCAACTATAATATTTATTAGCATAGAAAGAAAAACACGCATATTATCAGAAAATCATGAATATTTGTTTTTTTGGTTTCGAGTCAACAATTTGGAGAGGAAGACAAGAGGTATCTTTTAGTGTAAGTTTTGTAACTGATAAAAACAGAGAATCTTGAAAGATCTTGACCTACTCGATTCTCTAATATTCTTTTAAAACACGAAAACAGCAACACTTGAAAGATAAAATAAAATATTAATATTTGGAGAGAGACGTGTTTATCTATTTTTGGCGGGAGTTTCATAAGAAGTACAGTACGGAAAAAAAATGGGAAAATAAATTCATACCATCTTTTTTAAAGTAAGGTTTTTTTTCTTTATAAATTGTTTTATCAGCCTAAAAATCTTAGCATATATTATTTTTTAATCTAAGATGTTTTGCCCAGTGGATATTTGGGCCAACGGTTATTTACAATAGCGGGTATTTTAGTCATTTTATTTTTTTAATCTCTGAACGTATATACCATACACTGGACAAAGCAGGGGAGTAGAGCAGGGTTTGGCACGATGGTCTTCTCAGGAAAATCAGATCATACGGTCTAACTGGACGAACACTTAACATAATTAAATCCTTCTTAAATAAGAGAATTCAGGTTGTCCTCGACGGTCGTACATCTAAACAATATGATATAAATGCGGGTGTAAATCAGGGGTTTATCCTAGGACCTTTATTATTCTTGATATTCATAAATGACCTCCTTGATAAAATTGTCTCTGAGATGGGTATATTTGCTGATGACACCATACTCTATAAAAGGAACAAGGGGAAAATAAATGAACACATATCTAAGGAAATGGCAGAAACACTAGAGGAAGACCTCCAATCTGTAGTGGAATGAGGGCAAAAATGGATGATCACATTCAATGCTGCCAAGACTAAGCTTGTTTCCTTCAATAATTACAAGAAACTTCTCAACCACAAATATCTATGACTAAAGATATATTACCTGAATGTACTTCTTTCAAACCCCTCGGCTTAACCTTCACAGGGAATATGAGTTGGAACAGATACATTGAAAGCATTGATAGAGCTTCTGCCAGGAAGGTTGGCTCTCTCTTCCGTGCTAAAAAGTTACTTACGTCTGAAAGTATCTTGTAACTTTATAAGGCCACCATTCGCCCATGTATATTGTCATATTTGGGCTGTTTCATCCGCTACTAGTCTCCCGTTCCTGGATAGGGTCCAAAAGAGAGTCGCCAATCTGATAGGTCATGAACTGTCATTTAGACTTCAGACTCTGTTCCATCGACGAAATTTTGCATCTCTCTGCCTGTTTTACAAGTATTTTAATGGTGGATGCTCCAATGAACTACAACCCCCTGTATCTCCACGACATAAATATCCCTGACAAACCCGACAAGAACAAAATCTCACCCCTACACAGTAGAGATCCCTAGATGTAAGAAAGCCTTTTACTCTAATAGTGTCTTACGAAACTGTGAATTTCAATGTGAATGATTTGGATACATATATTTGGAAAGTATAGAATCTGGATTGGCGTACTTTGTTATCGAGCGATTTGTGAGGGATTTAGGGAGCCCCGTTAGAAAAACTGTGCATTATTTGTAATTTGTAATTGTATGAATTTTCTTCGATTACTTCACAAAATCCAACAAAATATGTGGTCAATATTTATTTAACTGATTCAATTATTTTTAACACCAAAACAATGGTTTCGGATCGAAATATTGTTCAAGCTGATAAATTAGCAAATTTCCACAAATTAAATATTACATCTGTAGAGATATACTAGTTTAAAACTAGTCTACTAAATAGCTTCGCTCAAAGCGAACACACAGACAATTTGTAAAAGGGAAAAGAGGCAAGTATCGCCCCTTTGACCTCGCTTATGGCAGATAGGTGTCGACACTACCTTCCCCTTTTCCTCTTCTGCCCTCTTTCTTTCTTTATCTCTCTCTCTCTCTCTCTCTCTCTCTCTCTCTCTCTCTCTATCTCTCTCTCTCTCTTCCGTTCTCTTTCCTCGAGGACACTCTGCTAGGACACGTGCAACATGCGCTCAAAGTGTGTCTTACACATGCAAACCGATGCTACAATGAAATGAACTTTCGCATACGTTCCAGCCTTATCGAGGTAAGCCTAAACATTGCAAATCATGAATAAACAAATTCTACAATCATGAATTACCTCTTTAATAACTTTAAACAAAATATTTAATCTCAGTTCACACCTGATCGGCAAAGCACACCTATATATTATGTATTTTTCACAAAAAGCTATTGTCTGTCAAAAATGTATAAATATTTCTTCTTGTTTAAAGTCTACGGTTGCATATAAACTCGGTATCTTTTTTCATTAAGTTATGTCGTCGAACGCGCAACGCATACCGCCACATATCCATTCATTTTTTTTTTTTTTCGAAATTAACCAAATTTTGTGTTCGATGGTTATTTACTCGATTTCATTTAAAGGATCACAAACGCCCATCCTAGAAGACTGAAATGCCTATAAGCTTCCTGCTATATCTCCGGTTAACACAACCACCCAGAAAGTTAATTCATGCATACACAAACACGCAAATGAAGTTTATTTAAGACTAGCAGGAGCGTCCGACTTTGCCCGGTCATAATATACGCTTAATATATTTTAATATATGCAGATTTCGTTTTTATTATTACAGTGTTGCATTTTTTTATTATTACATAGTCATACTCTATTGAATATCATACTTAATATATATTACTAATTTTATTATTACAGTGTTGCATTTTTTTATTATTACATAGTCATACTCTATTGAATATTATACTTAATATATATTACTAATTTTATTATTACAGTGTTGCATTTTTTTTATTATTACATAGTCATACTCTATTGAATATTATACTTAATATATATTACTAATTTTATTATTACAGTGTTGCATTTTTTTATTATTACATAGTCATACTCTATTGAATATTATGCTTAATATATATTACTAATTTTATTATTACAGTATTGCATTTTTTTATTATTACATAGTCATACTCTATTGAATATTATACTCAATATTTATTACTAATTTTATTATTACAGTGTTGCATTTTTTTATTATTACATAGTCATACTCTATTGAATATTATACTTAATATATATTACTAATTTTATTATTACAGTGTTGCATTTTTTTATTATTACATAGTCATACTCTATTGAATATTATACTCAATATTTATTACTAATTTTATTATTACAGTGTTGCATTTTTTTATTATTACATAGTCATACTCTATTGAATATTATACTTAATATATATTACTAATTTTATTATTACAGTGTTGCATTTTTTTATTATTACATAGTCATACTCTATTGAATATTATACTTAATATATATTACTAATTTTAAGGGTAGTACATAGAATAACTTGGGTGCCATCAGCTAGAATCGAAACAAAAACAATTAGCTCTCCTGCTGCATTTCCTAATATAAATCTCTAGCCTCGTTCGCTATCGCTTGGACTAAACCCACAGACAGATGATGATGATGATGATGATGATGATGATGATGATGATATTATTATTATTGCTGTTGTTGTTGTTGTTGTTGTCGTCGTCGTTGTTGGTGTTGTTGTTGTTGTTGTTGTTGTTGCTGATGATAATAAAAAAACTTATAAAATTAAACCACTTTAAGCTATGATTAGTTTACGAATGCGCAAACTAATAGAAATGTCGGCAAGTTGAAATGAACAGTTTGTATTTCAACTTGCTGACTTCTGTGCGCGTTATTCATCAACCCAAAACAATATTGTACTCGTTTTAAACCATTCCTGGTGTATGATTACTATTTCCTGTTAATTTAAGTGTCATGTGACCAATAGTTTAATAATTTAGCTGTTAAATATTTACACACACGTACATCTAATGTTTTATTTATATAGATACTAGCGGGGGTACCCGGCGTTGCCCGCGTGTTTTGAGGTGTGTGTGGTGTTAAATAAAAAAGAAACGGGGGTGGGGTAAAAGTTGGTAGGATCGAACCCGAAGCCTTGAGGCGAAGTTTGAAAATAAAATCGGCCAGCCAGAATGAGTTACTGAAAGATGTTTGAATTTATTTAAGCAAGAACCAAATTGACAGGTGCGCGCACGGAAGCAATAGCTATTCAGCAAATGAGGTCAATGACCCGGTTTGTTTGTTATAAGCCAAGTAAAAAAAGAAAACAACGTTAAAACTTAAACGGGGCGGGGTAATCCAAGCATCGAAAAAAAACTAACGTAAGGCAAGCGAACGATGTTAAATGTAAAAATCGAAAAAACAAAAAGAAATGGCTTAAATAAGCCTGTTTCGATATTAAAATTTAAAAAATCGGTGGGTACCCGGGTGTTTTTGGGTGTGCGGTCAGGAGTGGATAAGCGAAGTAAAAAAAAAAACAACAACAGAAAAACGAACGTTACGTTAAAAATGGCTTAAATAACACTGGTTCAATATTTAAATTTAAAAAAATCGAAAAAAAAAGACATCTCACACCACGATTTGAACCCAAAACATTTAGATTACGAACCAACGCGCTAATCAACTGCGCTAACGCAATGTACATAAAATTTAATCAGTTTTTCAACTATTTAAAGTAAATCAAATCATGACATCATCTGACGTATTCGTAGAACCGGTCGTCGTCACGAGAGAACTGTTTTTGTTGATTTCGGGGTTTGATACTTTTCAAAGAGGTTACTATCGCTAAAAATACACCATTCGAAACAAGGAACGGCACTACACTTCAATTCATTACTATTATCTAAAAGTGCATTTATTTGTCATTTAAATAATGTTACAAAATCGTAATATAATTCTAACCATTCTTTAAATAAATCGGGATTTTTTTCTTCTCAAATACGGTTAAAAAATATTTTATTATTCAAGGGAGATAAATCTGGACATTTATTATGCGAGTAATGTGAAAGTGTATTTAATAAATAACAGCAAATAAGAATTAATAAAATATCCTTATTTAAAAAAATAATATGCAAATATAATAGTTTTATCTGATGTACTGCTGGTTTGACAGGCTGAGGGCAGTCTCAATGCATTTCTACGAATAGTGACGACGGAAGGTTGCTCGTAAACGCAAGTACATTCGCGATGATTCCCGGTGTGGGATGTCATTAACAGAGCAGAAGTGTCAATAGAGGGGCGTGTTCGTTTTCACGACGATCGGTTAAAACACAAATCTGTCAGTAAAATTAAATTATTTTTTTAATAAAATTTAGATTTGTTTGTGACATTCGATGGATACAAAATTAGATTGTCAGAATTTGGCTAAAAAAAAAAAATAAATTCTAACATTGTTTTCGCTTTCTGAACAACAAAAAGTATATACTGTAGGATTCTCTTTGGTGCATAATTTTGTTTTTGTTTTTGTCGCTGTTGGTGTTCCTTACATTGGATATGTTACCGGAAGCGAAGACTTAGTCGGTTTATTTGAACAGCTCAGTGCACGCAGGTGTTTGCTTCTTCCGCCGAGAATTCAGGTATTTACTTATAAATGGCTGTAAACTAATAACAGATTAGCCAGTGTCAGCTTTTTTGTTTATTTCCAACTACTACTACTACTACTACTACTACTACTCTTCTTCTTCTTTTTCTTCTTCTTCTTCTTCTTCTTCTTCTTCTATGTCTCTCTCTTTCTATTTTATCCCCACACAGTACATACATTTCTACATACTACAAACTTTGGCAAAAAGCTACCCACCACGCATCCTTAACTATAAAACTTTTCACATGGCGTTTTGTGAGCGTGTGTGTGTGTGTGTGTGTGTGTGTGTGAGAGAGAGAGAGAGAGAGAGAGAGAGAGAGAGAGAGAGAGAGAGTCTGTTAACCCACCCCCTAGAGTCGTGCGGAGGGTGCATTATTTCATGTCACATGTCTTGGGTAAGAATAGCTTGGCGGCGCCCACCCCTCTTCAGGATTCAGAGCACATACAGAGTCTGGTTTTACCGAATGGTCAACCATTTTAGCACGGGCTAGGTTCAACGTTGGTTAATTTCGATCATCTAACGGGAACCGGTATGTCAATGTGACTATGTCGTGTATATATACGTGTGCCTGTGACGAAGTCTGGCACAAGGTTATCTGTTGAGTGTTCTTTGCGTTTTACTACCTATATACAAGTCTTATTATTTGCAAAGGAAACGAAATACACATAATTATGGACATATGCTAAAGCTTAATAAGTCACTACCCCGCACGCGTACGTGCGCCTGGCGACAACGAGTCGTTCAGTGTCCCTCCCCATTTGACGTACAAGGGGTCAGTTCTGTGATCTGGGATTGACCCCTTTATTTTTTTTCTCACTCTTAGTGCAACTTGGAGAAATAGGATGTCAATGGCGCCTTGGCCTGCGGCTACGGGTGACCAAGTCGACCTGTTATAGGAAATTAGTTGTGTATATAATCTTAAAGGTGTCTATGTTTATATTATTCTGCACAGTGTGATTCTTGTATAAGTATTTACCTACCGCTCAATAGGGGCGGAAATAGATCACACAAGGTCGGATTTAAAGTGGATTGCCGCGCGTGCGTATTTCCTGCGTAAAAAAGAAATAAAATGGCCGACGTCTTTTCCAGCATTTCCTGTTAGAACGACCGATTAGTTCGTGTTTTCGTTTTATAATTGTAATAAAGACATTGTTTTAAAGGATGTTATTAATAATGTACGACAAATTAAAGCACGACAAATGTACGACAAACCACGAAAATTGCTCCTGCTGGTTCACTATTCTTTGTGATATTCAGGTACGTCATTCGAGCAGGCTGGGATTTATAAGTCAAGAACATCAAGCAGCCGATTTTAAGTTAGACCGACTGGTATGCCGTTTCTTTGCTAAAAATCTTTGTTAAAAAAACGAACAAGTTTTATTTTCAGACTGATGGACCGAGATTTGGGGTTAATAAATAATTTGTTGATATATTTACTTTGCGCATTCATTTTTTTTTTTTTTTTTTTGTAGACTGTCATCCTCATTTTCATAGTTGATGCCTCATCACCTTTCGGCCAACTCATTCTCAGGCCTTCTTCAAGTGATCAACCGCGACGGGGTAGGAATGTCTCGTAACTGTATAACCAATAATTACTGCCTTCCACTGTTGTTGTTCTACTACGTTTCGACCCACTCATCCTCTGGCCTTCTTCAGGTAGTTAACCGCGACAGGATAAGAATACTGAGTATTGTAACTGTATTCCCGGTAATTACTGCTTCCCATAGTTGCTGTTGTCTCACCACGTTTTGGCCGACTAATCCTCTGGCCTGCTTGGGTAGGATTATGAAAGATCGTCTCAAAGGATTCCAAAAGTAAAAAAATATATTTACTATGCATTTGAATTTTTTAAACATTTACTATAAAAAAAACAAAAACAATTATTATAAAATACAATTACGATTTTAAAAAGTAAACAGTTATTTGTTTGTCTTTTAACTTAATGGAACTTGTTTTTCTTTTTAAGGTTAAATCGTACTTTTTTATATATATATGCCCCTAACTCTAAAGAAAATGTTTTTATTTTTTTACAGCGATTTTGGCGAAAGAATACAATTCATTGTGTCTTAATTTGTTGTGCCTAAATTTGTCGTGCCTAAATATCAAACGGATTGGAAATCAGCAGAAACAGTTGTCGTACCTTAATTTGTCGTACATAGACAGTAAAACCGCTGTTTTGAACGTGTGCGTTTTATTATTAAGTGACCAAGGTCCAAAGCTGCTTGTGTATAAGGGTTAATTAGATGGATGGGTTGTCAGTATAACGATGAAGAGAACTATGAGATGACTGAAAATGATGAATGGTATTGTCAAAATGTAAAAACTGTTTAATACAGGTATTTGTGGGTGTTGGATCTGAAGACAGTCATTTTGTAGTTTGTAAGGAAGGAATCCCATTGTAATATGTTCCACAGATTTGAAGTTCTTGGAAAGACACTCTGTTCATGGAAATTCCGTTTCATGATAGGCAGATTGAGGAAGAACGGAAAGTAATTTGCAGTTGTGGTAGAAGATAAGTTATTGTGAATGTTTTACCATAAGAGATTTAGAGCTCAGTCGAGCATATCCTATGGAAATACCGATGGAGTAGAGAATGACTAGCAATGTTTCCTCTGCAAGAAAAAAATCCGTTAAGATCATCACCTACTTGCGAAGTCGATTTTGTACCATGTAAAAGAAGAAAAGGGTTATTTGGGGGGAAATTTCAAATTATCAATATATTTATAAAAGTGAGAATGTGTGGGTGTGTGTGTTTGTGTGAGTGTGTGTGTGTGTGTGCGCCCGTGTGCGTGTGTGTGAAGACAACTCTCAAGCTATATACTCAATGAATTTTTGATATACATACTTAGAATTTGGTATATA
Organism: Euprymna scolopes; assembly: GCF_053919585.1. Lineage (NCBI taxonomy): Eukaryota > Metazoa > Mollusca > Cephalopoda > Sepiida > Sepiolidae > Euprymna > Euprymna scolopes. The sequence continues at coordinate 20,173,153 of NC_136504.1, read as the reverse complement.
GGGTATTCAGACATGTGAAAACTTTTTAATCGGTTTTCTTCCGATAAAAAAGGGCTGCTAAGGGGTGAAAATTGAAAAATTGGTACATTGGGGTTCATCGGATTTTTATCTGTCAACTGTTTCACGAATGCGCATGCATGAATGGTTCACATAAAAGATTTATCATGTTAAAAGTAAGTAGATTTGAAAACATTTTTTAAAGATTGTGTCAAGCTGATCTAATGCTTATCGTACTTGACTAATTTTCGCTAAGTTTTGGTTTCGATTTCAGTTTGAGAATTTTTTTTTTTTTTACTTACAAAAATGAACTGTTTAGAAAGAACATAATACTCGCATGCACATGTCTTAGTTTCTGTATGAATTAAAATATAATATTTATGCGTATTTTACGACCGAGCAACGCCAGGGGCCTGCTAGTATTTTATAAAACCTAAAAGATGATTTAGTAGGGGTGGACTTTTAAAACTTAAAAAAAAAAAATCTTGTTCATTCCATATAAGGCATATTGCCACTTGAACGTAAGGAGGTACAAGTTAAAATTGTGTCTCACAAAAGACTGGAAAGTTGGGCAGAGAGATGTCTGACTACATTACATTTAAACTTCTGCAGTTTAGTGCATTCAAGGAAGTAACAAATAGGAAAGGAATTCCAAAGTTTAGCAGTCCGGAAAAAGAAAATATTAGAGTAGAAGGCTTTCCAGCATCTATGAACCTTAAAAGTGAAGGGGTGTGATTTTGCTGCTTTTCGGGTTAATCGGGAGTATGTACGTCGAGGTATACAAGTGCAATGAGTTCGTCAGAGCACCTTCCATAAACTACTTGTAAAACGGACACAGAGATGCAACATTGCAGCGATGGGACAGAAATGGAGTTTAGTTGACAGTGTGGAATCTATTAAATTGTAGACTCATCATTTGAAAAGAGGAATAAGTTACAGCGCTCATTAAACTGAAGAGTCGCCATTCCACAAAACATGTAGAGCCGCGCATGTTTACAATCTAACCTTAAGCTACTGAAGAGCCCATGATTCAAAATACCCGGCTTAACATTCACAGGAATCATAATTGAAACAAATATATTGGGGACATAGAAGGTAGGCTCCTTTTTATCACACCAGAATATCTCCAATATATTTACAAAGCCACAATACGCTCATTCATTGTTGCCACATTTGGACCGGTGCATCTATCACTAGTTTTTCTCACATGGACAAGTTCCAAAAAAAAAAAAAAAAAGAAAATGAATCTCAAATCTAATATGTTCCGCACTATTGACCAAGCTTCAATTCCTTGTTTAAATTGTTGATAGATTAGTAAATATTTTTATCGTACCAATATGTTTTGAAAAGATAAGCAGTAAAATGAATATAAATCTTGGTCATTGGAGTGTCTCTCTCTCTCTCTCTCTCTCTCTCTCTCTCTCTCTCTCTCTCTCTCTCTCTCTCTCTCTCTCTTGTGTTTCCCTATCTGTCTATTTCTCCTCTCGGCCTATCTCGTAAGTTCTCTATCCCCTGTCTCATCACCTTGCTTCTCTTTCTTTTTGCCTATTATTCCCCTTCTGTTTCTTACTCTTTATCTCTCACTTTCTCTCTCTCTCTCTCTCTCTCTATATATATATATATATATATATATATATATATATATATATATATGCGTGTGTGTATGTTTGTGCGCGCGTGTGTATGTGTCTGTCTACAATATATACATATATATATTTATATATCTATATATCTATAAATGTGACACTGTCTAACTGCCTGTCTGAGTGTTTGCCTGTCTGTATACATTTCCCTACACAATAACTCTGTAAATTTTCAGTCTACAGACTCGAAATTTGATATACATGGTATGGAGATTTGTAATCCGTTTTCGGCCAGAAATTTGGCTGTTAAGGGGTCAAAGTTCAAGGATTTGCCCTTTGAGAACTCTACCAAATTCTTACGACAATTTTGGGTATAAACACTTGAAATTTTAGATATAGCTTCCCTGTATGTATGTATGTATGTATGTATGTATGTATGTATGTATGTATGTATGTATGTATGTTTGCATGTCTGCCTAAAACTGTCGACAGATGCGACGGATTTTTACAAGATCAGTTCGACCTTTCAAACGACAAATACCGAAAAATTGGCTGAAAACATTTATATCTTCACCTTCAATTCGGCACTTTTCTACCGGAGGGTTGCTTTTGTCGCCGATATTTTCGAAAGTTATCCTCTCCTTTCGATTGTCTAGCCTTAATTTTAACCTACGTCACTTCTGGCTTGGCGGTGATCGTAACAGCAAAGACGTCACTTCCCCCCCCCCCCCGTTCTTTTCCTCCTTTGCGGTACGGGTTGGAGCCTACCTTCGTACTACCACTTTTTTTTTGCTCAACACACACCTGGGCAATGCCGGGCACCCACCCATGCTAGTATATATATATATATATATATATATATGTATATATATATATATATATATATATATATATATATATATATGAAGATATTATACACACACAAAACAAAACACACACATACACAGGAGGATCTTTGGGGGGATTTTATTGAAAGCAGACAAGTGCCTTACATTACTATTACATATGTGTACGTTATGTTTATGGGGGCAAAAAATAAATTTGAAATTAAACAAAGAACAAGTGAATTTGCTGGAAGCCTAGAAAAATTATGGACTTGGAATATAGTATTTTGTCATTTATTCACTATCTATCTATCTATCTATCTCTCTCTCTCTCTCTCTTTCTCTCTCTCTCTCTCTCTCTCTCTCTATATATATATATATATATATATATATATATATATATATATATATATATATATATTCATTGTCTTTAAACAAATATTTCGTCTGTCAGTTTAAATGAAAACTATCCTTAATCGTCGCACTTCCTGTTGTGTAAGTGAATCCACTCAACTGATTCGTATCTCTACAACAAACAATAGAAACTCAAAACAACCCACGGATACATTTGTTTTTTAGTCACTGTAACTATTCTCTTACTCTTCTTATCTACGATTGTATTGTTGATGGCTATTGAGTATTGTCCGACTTCCGACGCCGAGACCAGCAAACAGGTAAAAAGGAACCGGAAAATTTTACAACTATTTTCCCCAACTTAATTCAATAGAAATACTAACTCTCGAATTCTCTCTTTTTGTACGTTAATTTTCTTATCAACAAAAACCCGAACTCTAACCCGGATCCTAAATTCGTGACTTACGAGGTGCCTTCAATAAGTTTCCATACTTTTTTCGTAAGGGCACCTTTATTGATAGCACACACATGAAACTCTGGTCCCCTTCGAAGTAGTCTCCTCCGGTTGCAATGCATGTTCTAACAACTTCAGGAAGGCCCCATGGAATCCATCTTGTGTGAGCGTGTAAACGACCCTCATCACAGCCGCTTTCATCTCCTCAATTGTCTAATGACGACAGCTTCTGAGGGAATAAGCTAAAGTCACAAGGAGCAAGGTCCGGGTTATAAGGAGGGTGAGAATTGATGTCCATTTTAGTCAAATAGTCTGTGACACCGATGGAGTTGTGGACAAGTGAATTGTCTTGGTTGAAATGACACTGATCTGATTTGAAGAGTGCTGATTTCTTCCGACGGAATCTATAACTAAATTTCCTTAATACCTCAACATAGTATTCCTCGTTGACTGTCTGTCCAGAGGAAACCCAGTGCATGTAGGTCATGCCCGTGCTTTCAAAAAAGGGATCGTTATAAGTTTCTGTATGGATTTTCTCTGTCTGGCCTTCTTGAGCCTGGGAGATCTAGCATGCTACTGGGATCTCTGTCTCTTGGTCTCTAGTTTATTGCAGTAAATCCAGTGTCCATCTCAAGTCACCAGAGCATCAAGGACTGTGCAATCTGAATTGACTATTTCTCTGCTGTCATAAAAACGTATTCCTTAAAGTTCTTCTCTGTGTACGATTGGGACTTCGCGAAAGTCTTCCGCATCTTCAGTTCCTCGCGAATAATTTTGTATACAGTACACTGGTATCAAACAGAATCCATCTCTGACTCCATTAACAATCGGCCACCGTAAACCGCGAAAAATACTGCTTAAATTTAAACATTTATTTAAATATTTTTTAACATCTGTCAGAGTGATCTAATCATTATATGATGATCTACCCATATTAGTTTATTTGACCGACTTTATTTCAACTGAAAGTACTCAACGATAAGAAACGAGTTTATGAAATAATAATAATAATAATAATCATAATAAATTACTATAATATATATATATATATATATATATATACATATACATATATATGCACAGAGGTCAGACTAATGGCTACCAGGTCTCATCGCATCCACCGTTATCCTTACTCCATGGCCACAGGACATACTTCCCTGGCCCATACCCTTCGGGGCCTGGGCAACAAGTGTCAAGCAAAGACCGTATGAGGGGGCAACCCCACATATAAGACCTTGGTCAATGTAGGGGCAACCAATTACCACTATCCAGCTCCCCTACTCCCCTGGGAGTTGGTCCCCATTTCCCCTTTCACTCCTCACTTTAAAAATCGGCTTTGTGCCTGATTTGCTCGGTGGGGGAGCAAATAAATAGCCCTCCATGGCCACAGGACTTTCCACCTTACTTCTAAGATGGTTTCTTAAACTTTTAGTTAAAAGTAGGAAGTTTTATTCTCGAAACAACCCGTGTGCGCGTGGTGTGTATATATATATATATATATATATATATATATATATATATATATATATATATATATATATATATATACAATGGCTAAATCCAGACCAATCAACGTGATGATTTAAAAAATAAAAAATGAAAATAAAGGTTAGCTAACCAGGTTTCGTTCCTCACTCAACAAAGCTAAATCGAGGAAAATTCGATTTGTAAAAAAAAGCCATGAATATGGCGAGGGAGAAAAAAAATCGAAAAATAAACGGGGGAAAATGACATAGAAACTAAATTAAGTCCTAAAAGATTTTCTTTTTGCTTGCAAAGAGAAGGTCTCAAAGACTTAATAAAAATAGTCTCCAGAATTTTTAAATGAAAAGGCGGGTGGACTTATTCAAGATCGTAAACATGTCAGCACTGAAATTCGTGGCACACGTATGGCTATTTATAAGGTGCTCGCAAATCGCAGAATTATACATATTATTCAGAACATCCGAGGGTGAAAAATTTGCATAAAGAATCTTTGATGGTATATGTTGTTTCAAGCGGAAATCCAATCTTTGCGATGTTCGCTCAACTACATTTAAATAAATAAATAATATGGTGGGGGGGGGAGAACATTTTTGCGAATGGGCGACAAAATAGGTCTGGTTGAAAAACCACACGTGGATTCGATGCAAAATAACACCGTTGCACAGACAAAGAGATTTTCTTAGTAAATCAGTCACTGATATTATCTAGCCAAGGTAGACGTAGTTAAACAGGACATCTATTAACTATAATTTCTTTAGGTTTATAAAAATTGGAAACTTTCTTATTAATAGTAGTTTCAACAATATCTAAGGAGTAACTATTATTACAAAGGGCCTTAATAATAAATTTAAGCTCGTCATCCAGATTAACTTTAGAACAAATCATCTAGGCCCTGTGTGCTAAAGTCTTAATTAAATTGTATTTTTGGTTTGTAGGACAAAAAGAGTCCCAACGCGTATAGAGACCGGTAGAGGTTGGTTTACGATAAACAGAAGTAAGAAAACACGAAGATGTCTTGGACACAAGAACATCCAAAAACCGAAGAGTAGAATTCGTTTCTTTGTCTACCGTAAACTTAAGGGCTGGATGAACGTTATTGAGGGACACAAAAAAAGCATCCGCATTTGTCTCGTTGTCAAATAAGCAAAAAGTGTCATCAACGTAACGAAAGTAAATGTCTGGTTTATGCAAACCAGATAATAGACCCTGTTCAGGAAAACTCTTTTGCACTTGGTTCACCAGGAATATTAGTAAGGTAGGACTTCAGGTTCTTCTTCATAAGCTCTGTGTCACCTATAATAGCTGGTATGATTGATATCTCTCTAAGATGCCAGATTTTTGTTTTTTTTTCATGTCGTACATGAGACGTTGGTATTTGGTCTGTCTTTCGCTTTCAGCTCTGTTCAGACCTCCATCATTAGAGACACTCACTTCAACCAAAGTTGCAACTCTCTCTTACTTATTCCATATAACTATGTCAGATTTCACACCAGCATTTTCAAGGTATGTGGCTGTAAGCATTGAGCGTAGATCAGTATCTCTTGCAATCAAAGGTTTATTCTTGTACTATTGCTTATGATTTTTTTTTGTATTATTGCCGATGAGTTTTAACTCATATTAAAG